>NC_050577.1:129337393-129607393 GCF_011100635.1 Trichosurus vulpecula | reverse complement strand
AAAATCTTAAGTATAACATTGCTGGTGTGTGAAATGAGTGCAATTGTTCAGCAATTGGAACATTCCTTGACATTGTCCATCTTTAGGATTGGGAGGTAAACTGATTTTTTCCAATCCAGTGGTCACTGTTAAGTTTTCCAAATTTGGTGGCACATTGGATGCAACATTTTAAGGGAACTATATTTTAGGATTTTAAATATCTAAGTTGCAATTCCACTATCTCCACTAGCCTTATTGTTAGCAATGCTTCCTAAGACCCACTGAACTTCATTCTTCAGCATGGATCAGCAACCACACCATCATGGTTTTCAGTGATGCTATGATCTTTTTTATATGGTTCTGGTGTATATTCTTGCCACCTCTTAATTTCTTCTACTTCTAACATACTGTCATTTTTGTCTTTTGACATGCTCATTTTTCACGAGACATTACCTTGATGTATTTCATTTTCTTGAAGAGATCACTTGTCTTTCCCATGCTATGATTTTCTTCTATTTCTTTTTTCTCATTTAAGAAAACCTTCTTATCTCTCCTTGCTAGTCACTGGAATTTTACATTCAGCTGCGCATACCTTTCCCTTTCTCCTTTACATTTTGTTTTCTCTCTTTCCTCAGCTATTTGTAAAGCCTCATCACACAGCCATTTTATTTTCTTTTTCTTTGGAATATTTTTTGTTGGTGCCTCCTGTACAATGTTGTGAACTTCAGTCTAGTTCTGTAGTCACTCTATGTACCAGATCTAATCCCTTGAATCAATTCATCACCTTCATTTAGTTATCATAAAGGATATTAAGTCATACCTGTATGATTTCATGGTTTTCCCCACTTTCTTCAATTTTAGTATAAAAATTTGCAATAAGAAGTTTATGATGTGAGCCACAATCAGCTCCAGGTACTGTTTTAACTGACCGCATAGAGCTTATTCATCTTTGGCCACAAAGTATATAATCAATCTGATTTTGTTATTGACCATCTGGTGATATCCACATGTAGAATCACCTTTTGAGCTGTTGAAAAAGAGTGTTTACTATAGCCAATGAGTTATCTTGATACAACTTGATTAGTTTCTGTCCTACTTAATTTTTTACTTCAAGACCAAACTTGCCTGTGATCCCAATTATGTTTTGATGCCCTACTTTAATATTCCAATCTCCATGATGAATGTGACAACTTTTTTGGTGTTATTTCTAGAAGGTGTTATAGATCTTCACAGAACTGATCAACTTTGCCCTTTTTGACACCAGTAGTTAGAGCATAGATTTGTATTATTGTGATTTGGAATTGTTTGTCTCAGATTCTAACAGATATCATTCTGTCAGTTTTGAGATTATACCCAGTAATGTTTTTCTAATCCTTTCATTGATGATGAGGGCTACTCCATTTCTTCTAAGGCAGGGTTGTCCAAAATGTCCATAAATCACAGTGTGATTTATGCAGCCCACCTACAAGCATAGAAATTTACATAAATGCTTTAGTAAGTGAAGCTGAGCTACTGCAAATCAAAATGTATTGTCTATTGTTTCAATAGAAGCCTAAGGTTGAACAGTCCTGTTCTAAGGGATTCTTGCCAAGAATAGTATATGTAGTGATCAACTGAATTAAATTTAACCATTCCCATCTATTTAAGTTCCTTAACACCCAGGACATTGATGTTTAATCTTACCATCTCCTGCTTGATCACATCTAGCTTACTTTGCATCATAGATCTGACATTTTAGGTTCCTATACAGAATTGACTTTTATAGCACTGGACTTTCCTTTTGTTATTAGCCACATTTACAGCTTACCCTCCTTTTGACTCTGGCCTAGTTGCTTCATTAGTACTGGAGCTACTGGTAGTTGCCTTCTACTCTCCCCTAGTAGAGTATTGGACACCTTCAAACTTGAGGGACTTGTCTTCCAATGTCATCTCTTCTATCATTTTAGTACTGGCTATGGGGTTTTCTTGTCAAAGATACTAGAGTGGTTTGCTGTTTCATTCTCCCATAGATCACCTTTGATAATACATACATATGAGTGTCCCTGTATAATAACAAAGTTTTAGAATTTTTTTTTTGCAATTCTCCTTTTTTCAGGGGGGAAGGCAGGGCAATTGTGGTTAAGTGACTTGCCCAAGGTCATACGACTAGTAAATGTGTCAAGTGTCTGAGGCAAGATTTGAACTCATGTCTTCCTGACTCCAGGGATGGTGTTCTACTCACTCCACCACCTAGCTGTCCCCAAAGTATTTTTAAAGCAATGAAACTATCAGAATAATTGATTTTGATAGTATACATAATATTCCATCCCTGTCATTCCCAACACATGAAATGAAAGCAGGCTAGTACATTTTCTCCATACTTATCTAAGTCTAAGGTTGATCATTATAATTATACAGCATTCATTTTAATTTTATTGTTATTGTTTTCTGTTTATGTTGTTTTATTCATGATGTATATAATTTTCCCAGTAATACTTAGGACCTCTGCACCAGTTCTCATGTTTCTATGTATAATTAATATCTTTGGCTTTTTTAAAGCAAATTCACAAATGGATATAATGAGATGTTATTAACATCCCATTATATTCATGTACCTCAGTTTGTTCATTCATTTCCAAATTAATAGATACGTTTTTTTCCCATTTAGTAAGTATACAGATGAAGTTGAGAGGCAGAATTACACAGTTGATAACCAACTGTGGAGTCATGATAAAAGCAGAATTAGGGTTACAAATATACTAACTGTGTGACTCTGGGCAAATTACTTAATCAGCTATTCAAAAAGTTCACAGATAATTGAAAGAAAAATGGCTTGAATTCAGGAGCTAAAAATAAAGTCTTACTTTTAGTGTAGTATAAATTCAGTTACAAAAATACAAGATACGGACATCTGGCATACTATTGGGTATGTGAAAAAGACATAGGAATTTCAGTTGATCACAAACTTAATCTTATCTAATAATGTAACATGGCTACCAAAGAAGCTGTTGCTCCAGCCTATTAAAAAAGGGGTGTCTGGATCAAGGGAAGAAATATTCCCATTGTACAGAGTGTTCCTAAAGTCTGGACACATAGGCAAAAATGCATATTTTCAAGAAATGAAATGAATGAAATATTTGACATTTTATTTAATTGGAATATTAACAAATAACATCTTCAATATTATTTCTATCATTTGTGATACAAAAGTTGATGTGCTTTGCAAGATTCACATGAACTCAATGTAATAACCCTACATTGCCATCAATTTTAGCACATTCACTCTTTGAGCGTTCAATCAAGTGTGCTGCATCTGTGATTTTCATTGAGTACACCTTCTTCTTTAGCATACTCCAGAAAAAGAAGTCAAGTGTGCTAAGGTCTGTTAATATTCCAAGTATTTCAAAATATGCATTTTTCCTATGTGTCCAGACTTTAGGGACACCCTGTATTCTGTTCTACACAGTGAAGAGTTCAGGAGAAGTAATGGACTCAGTGTATGATGTTTCCTTTGAAGAGAGACATCAAGAATATTCAGATGTTGTTAATGGGATATCAAGGATACTGAAAATCAAGTCATGAACAGAGTTAGGAAAGTTGAACCTGCATAAGAAAAGATTAATGAGAAATGCGATACAAGGAATTGGGTGAGGGAGGAGTCATGGGGGAAAAGGAATAGACTCATTCTTTCTCTTTTTATACAATGGACCTCATTTGGCAGTCTGGGAAGCCTATAGACCTCTTCTCAGAATGATATTTTAAATGCATAAAATAAAATGCTGAATATAAAAAGGAAACAAGTTATGTTAAATAAATACAATAATCAAAATACTTTTTTTTCTTAAATCCAAGTTCACATACCCGAAATTAAGAAGCTCTCCCATAGCAAACATAGTATAAGGAAAACAATTTAGTTTGAATTAGTATACAGATTAATAATTCAGTGTATTTATGACTATAATGATTATTTAAGAATGAAAAACACTGCCTCACAAAATAGTGAATATCTTATCCCTGAAAGTAGCTAAACCAAGGCGGATAGCTCATGTGTAAGAAATGTTGCAGAAAAATATTGCATTATTGAGTGACAGATGAGACTAGATGGCCTTTATGGTCTCTTACAAATCTGATGGGCTGAGCTATTTAAAGGTTCTCTCTCAAATCTTATGAAAAACAGTATTAGAATAAGTGCCAGAGAAGATGGACTTAGCTACCTAAGATGACATATGAAAGTGATTTGAAGACCATTGCAAACATGTGGTGGATTTTACCAGAGAATAAAAATGTAGAAGCAGCTAAATGATATTTAAAACATTTTCTTCTTTTGATAAATAATTTAGCTTTTAAAGGGTGATAATATGTTGACAGCAGTGAGCTGCCTTATTTAGTATACTAAATGTAATTATGTAAAATATCTCCATTTCAGAGTATATTAAAGCTTAGTATAGTTTTTGGCTTTTGTTTTCTTCTTGCTGTAAGTCCAAAAGTACTGTTTTGATTGGGATTAGCAATTTATGTCAATTTATCCTGCAAGAGTTAGGTAATTTGATGGTATTAAGTCTACACTTTTCTGAATCCTTGTGTATTTTTTTTCATACTGGTTAGGCAGTGTACACAATTAAAATAATGGCCATAGTCTAGTGCATCCATCAGGTATCCTTCTCATCCCTCACCTATTTAATTTCTTGATCACTCATTACTTGTTACTCTGACCCTCACCCTACGATTTGAAACATATGTTTGCTCTTCAGTGGTGACAATTAATGGAAAGCCCTATGACTGGCTTCAGAAGGCTACAATACATTGTACTCAAGGAATTATGGAAAAGTTATATCATCAGCATAAAAATGTAAGATTGAATAAGGTGATGGTTACATAAAAAGAGGAGTAATAAATAAGAGTTAATGTTGAGGTGATATTTTCCACTGGTATATTCATGAAGTTAAGAGAACACAAGCAAGATTCCTCTTTGTTGAATTTCCAGAAGGTCTTAGAGAAGAATTACAGACTTGAAAGGCAAGGGTGGGTTATAACTTGCAGCATTGGAAGAAATGGTCACATTGATGTCACATTGATCCATTGACATAATCTGTCTTAATGGGAAAAAGTCAAATCCTCTTCCCTTGGTAACGTGCTTGTAGGTTAAATAGTCTTCAGGACATAATAATGTCTCTAACTGTATTGTCCAATACAAAGAAAACACAGCAATGTTGAAAGGTTCAATCTAGTGTTGGGGAAGAAGATGGTCTGGCTAAGAAATAGGAAGATATTTTTGTCTGGTAGTCCTTTAATATCACTTAGATCATGATGAGTTGGTGTTTGTGCTCTAGTATGGGGCTAGCCCAGAAATACTATTGGGTTGCAAGAGCAGATACAGAAAATGTGCTGGAATATATGTTTAATTCCTCAAAATATGGGGTAAGAAATAAAAAAACATTTATATTAAAATAATGATTCATGCTGAGAGGCAGTTCTACTCTATAATCACCATCTAGTAAAGCATACATTGAAATATTGTCAGTGTATCTCTAAGCCAAAACATCCTGTTGAAAAATTGGACATTCACATAAACTTGTTAACTATCATATAGACCAAAAAGATGTTGTTTCCTGAATTAAACTATTTTAACTTAATTAAATAAAAGCTCCCTGAGTATAGACAGTGTAAGTTTCAATTAAAACTCTGAACAATATTAGTGTCAAGTTAGCATTTTTAAAGTACCCGTGGCACTTAACATAGCCAAAATTTGTTGTTTAGTTGTTAGACTTCTCACAATGACTCTTTCTGTATCATGTTAGTTAAATCCTAAATCAGTAAATACAGTTTGTCAAAGCATTTCTAGCTGGAAAGCTGGACAAAGCTTGCAATTAATAACTGCTGCCTTCCAGAACTTAGGGTAGGATCTGGGGACATTTTTATACTGGAAATCAAATCTCAGTTGTGAATGTTTTCCTCATCTATCTTACATACATATTTGGGCCTCTCACTTTCCTTTTGAAAAGATCATGGTGAAAAATGGAATGGGGTGGGCAATTCTTGGCTTTTATTTTCCTTTTTAAGAAGAGTGTTGATGAAGAGCAGAACTAGCTCAATTGTTGCAGCATAGAAAATATAGAATCATAGGTTGTAAAAACTGGAAGGAACCTTGAAGGACAAGTCTGACTCTCTTGTTTTATGGAAGGGAAAATGGAGGCACAGAGAAGTTTAGTTATATACCTAAGGCCTAACAGCTGGGACTAGGCCTAGGTCCCACGACTCCTGAGTCTCATGTCCTTTATACCATACTATGATTGAAAATAAAACACTGTCCAGTTCTGTAATTTAGCCACTGATTTAAACATGTTGACTAGTAAAAGAAAATCATAATGCCAAAATAACACATTCATCTGGAAATAAATTCAATTAGTTTACATTTTCAATATTACCTACAGTTATTTCTAACATTCAAACCAATGACTAACTTAGGATGCTATCAAATCCAAATTAAGCAAACAAGTTTCAGAGCTTCCTTGTAAGCTTATTTAATTATATTATGAAAATGAATCTATTTACTCTGAATTAGATAAAGCATACTCTTTTGAGAAAGTCACCAGAAAATTCCATTCTTCAGCGCAATTATTTTTCGTATTAATCAACTTAAAGAGACCTTGACAAATCAGCAAAACATTTGAGATTAAATAGGGAAGAAAGGGATCTTAGAGAAAAATTTAGAGATAGAGGCTGCAAGTGACAAAATAATTTAGTTGTCCTAATGAGAAGGCCTTACTGAATTTTCCTAGCACCTCTAATCATTCCTGATATCTGTTCTTCAGTGATATCCTGGTGATAGAGAGTCAAAAATATTTCTGTTTCTCATTCTGTGTTGTACCATCAAACAGAATTCAACTAGAATAGTTTGTGGAATTAGAGATATAACTATCAATTTTGGACTTTGAGGCAAACATCTCAAATTACACTTGAAGTGCCCATTGTAATCACTACCTATAAATAAAGTATTTAGTTAGGGATAAGTTATTATTGAGGTAATCAGTCCAGTAGAAAGAGTGCTGTATTTAGAATCTTTGAAACTGTGTTCAAATCAAAGCTCTACTATTAATTAGTTCTACAGCATGACCATTTCTGAGTCATTTATCTTCTGTGGGCCTCAGTTTTGTCAACTGTAAAATGATGGGTTGGACTTATTGCTTTAAGATCCCTCCTAGGTCCAAATCTGTGAACCTGTAAATTACTGAAATAGCCATGAGACACATTAAGATGCACTAAGAAGAGGCTTGTGTTCAGATTCGGAGCATCTGAGCTCAAATCTCAGTTACACCACTTGCTACCTTGGTGAACCTCTGGCAAGTCACTTAACATCTTTAGGTCTCAGTTACTTCATCAAAAAATGAGACAAGGTTGGACTAGAAAATCTCCTAGGAAATGCCCTAGCTTGCAACCTCTGGTACCATGACCTCAAAAGATAACTTCAGAAGAGATAATGGGTCACTGGCAGAGCCTCTGAGACACTGGCTGGTGCTGCTTCTGGTTTGGACGTGTAAGGTGCTAAAGGATAGGCATAGTGCAACAAACAATGGGGAGGAAGCTTATACTATCTGGTAGCTTCTGATTTTAAATATGAATTTTGGCAACATACCATAATCAAGTCTCTAGTGCACTTTTAGTTATACTTACATATGATAGGCAGTTATTTGGGAAGTAGAAGTAGTATTAGCATAATTAATAGTCTGAATCTATGATATGCCTGTTAATAGCTCTGGATCTATGACATGATTATTATACAGGCCTTAACAAGTTTGTACTATTTTCCTTTACAGCAACCAATTAAGGCACATAGGTGCAAGTTTATTATCCCCGTTTTAGGGATGACACTCCTTTTATTCTTGCCATGTGTTTATTTTATATTATTAGACTGGACTTGTAATTTTACATGTAGAGGGAATCTTTAATGAGGAAACTCACTATTCTAAGGGTAAGTCCTCAAATGTAGCCCTTTGACTGGTTTAGATTCAGTGAAAGGGCTGCATTTGAGGACCTAGAGAGTTACATGTGGCTTTGAGGCTGCAGGTTCCCCACCCCTAGACTATTCCAATGCTCTGCAACTTCAATAGGCTGAAAGAGTTGCTTGGGGTCCTCAAAAGTTAAAAGTGATTTGCCCAGATTCACTCAGCTACTATGTGACAGAGGCAGGCTTCCTGAATCTCATTGACTGCAACATTATGCTGCCTTAGATTTCTTTAATATTAATGAGATTGGTTTCTTCTGACCAGCAATAGGCACTACAGAAAAAAAAAAGAGAACCAAAAATATCTAAAATATTTTTTGGGGAAAAGGTGCTATGTGTCATCCACACACACACACACACACACACATATAATACATACATATATACACATATGTGTGCATATGTATGTATGCGTATGTATATGTATATGTGTGTATGTATATATGTATGTATATTTTTTCCTCATTACAGAAATATCTGATCAACTACAGATGACATTTTTGGTTCAAACTATCATGCAAATATAATATGGATCCATGAACGTTCATTTTAGGACAGTGAATTGTGTTACAACTGAAGGAACTGGGTTCGTATTGAATAAAACAAGTTGCAACCTGTTGTCTGACTTGTTTATATATATCACATTTGCAAAAATGAACTGGCATTGACTAAAAATGATGTCATCTTACTCTTGATAAATGAATAAGTAATTTCTTGAAGTCACAGATCATTAGTTCATCCTAAGGTAATAATGACATTTATTATACAATTTCTTTTTATATAGAGTCCATAGTTCAGAAATTAATTAATACTTATATGAAAAATGTTATGTATTAATGCCCATAGAAAAATATCACATTTTTAAAACCAGGTTTGTAATGACATTTTAATTTAAATTATAATTTGTGAGAATATATACATGTTATACTGAGGTACTTAAAACAGCACTATAGTTTGTGGTACTGTAATAAGGACTTGATTAAAACACTCCCCTGAGATAAAAGTTTATCAAAATTTTTCATAAATCTAATGGGGATTTTCTGGGAAAACATGTCTATCAAATGAATAAACAAGGCATATTATCATTCAACTCCATAATTTTATGTAGTTTATAAAATCCACTCAATTTTATGCAATAGATATTTGTGAATGAATGAATGGAATACTATGTGCCAAGCACAGTGCTATTGTGTAGATAAAACTATACTGTAAAAGCAAAGGCAGTCTCTATCCTCAAGGAGATTCTGATAAGGAGAATCAATATATGTACATAAGTGGTCACAAGCAGGGGTTCTTTAATCCAGAAAGTTAGAGGCATGGTGAGTAGATCAATAGGTTAGTATATTGAAAAACTTCTTCCTGGAAGAGTGGTAGAGTTGATTTAATCATATTCCAAAACTGTATAGCTGGATTTGTCAGTAAGAGTATATGTTTTTGGGCAAGGTGGTTGTTGAGGCTGTTGAGAAGATGCCCCACAAATTAGGGAGTAAAGTGAAACGTGGCTTCAGCCTCCCTGAAAAAGTAGTCCAAGGAAGACAATCATTAATCAAGAGACTGGGGCCACAAGGTAGAAGTTCTAGAATTGAAAGAATTCAGATCCCCAAGGCATGGTTTCTGGTCCAGGTGGCATGGCACCTGCTAGACAAAAGAGAAATAATCAATAGGCAGAAATAGCAGCTATGTGGTGCAATAGAGAGGGAACAGCACTTGGAGTCAGGGTTTGAGTTTGACTGTATACTCAGACATTGACCAGTTCAATGATCCTGGGCAAATTGCTTCTACTTTCCGGGCCTTTGTTTCCTCATCTATAAAATGGAGATAAAGATAAATAGTACCTCCCAAGGTGGTTGTGAGAATAAAATAAAATAATGTGTAGAAAATTAAAACACTACAAAATGCTAGTTATTATTATCATTATTATTCTTAATTATTATTGTTATGAGTCCCTTCCTTACCAAGAGTTACACTCTTCACTTGGGGAATGTGACGTACAAAATAAATGAGGTGTAGTATGGTGTTATGAAAGTACTTTGCAAACTGGAAAATATACATAAAATTAAAGGCAGAATGGAATGATGATGATGACGATGATGATGATGATGATGCTATCATCACACGGGAAGTCATGGGTTCAAGTCCATTTCAAGGTAACATATGTAAGGCTCTTTAACTTATTAGTCCAGGCAACTAAGACTGTAACTGACAGGTAAATTTCCCACTGAATCAATGGAGGGAGTTTCATTTCACTGAGCAGCAATTGTTTTCAATGTGCAGTACCAAAAATATACATTGGTATTAGAGAATTAAAGCAAATATGACAATTCAGTTCAGATTTAATTTAGAGAATAATAGAATTTTGAGGTTTTGGTTCATTCACCTTCAAAAATTTACAAGCTCCCTTCCAATATGAAACATACACTATGTGTTTTCTAGTTAAACACTAAGCATTTCTGACATTACTTATAAAGAAGAAAATGCAACAGAAAGGATTTACTTCTCTTCTTATTTCATTAAACAGGTAAATACATCTGTCCCTGGTACTGAGGAATTCATATCATGCAATTCATTCTTCTTTTAGCTGAATACAATGTTCATTTGCAATATGTCTGCTGGAATCTGGTACTAAAATCTATCTACTTTGGGAAAGATGCTTTCCCACTGTACTGTTTGTTAACTTTCCCCCACAGAAACCCTAAGCCAGAAAACAAGTGCTAGATATCCAAATCTGAAAGAGCTGCATCACTAAGTTAATTCCTGAGGCCCAGAATTCTCTTTTCCCAGTCAATCCCATAGGTGAAGTTCTTTTTTTTCTATTTGCTTCAATTCACATTTTCTTTATTTTCTTATTTTAAAATGGTAACAGACCTGGTTAGTCACCTAATGTACTGGGATATTGTAAAGTCTCATTATTTGGAAACCCCTTTTGTTTAGATTCATTGGAAAATAAGGCTTATTAGAAAACTTTACTGCCATCATTTACTTCATTAATTGCATAAGACTACAGTAACACTCAGGTTGAATATTTACTGGTATCCTCAAAGTATCAGAACTTGAAATTCTAGGGAGAGCTTATGTCCAGAAGTCCAGTACTCAAAGTTCCTTTGACTGGCAGCTTTCAAGCAAAAGAAAAAAAAATTTCAAAAGTTAACATTGCAACAGATTTAAAGCTAGGGCGAAGGTCTTAAAGCAGTGATAAATACTCTGTTATTTATAGATCAGTCTAAATACATGGAAAATTCAGTAAAATATAGATTGAATCAAAGTTGTCTTCAAACCATAACCTAAAATTATTATCATATGGTTAAATATGAAGTTGCTTTTAGGTTGTTTGCCAGATGAGAACAAAGAAATAAATTCACTCAAATGCTCAAAGATTCAAGATCTCATTCAAGAAAATATTTTATCAGATAATGCTAATTTAGCCCAGCTCCAAACCTGTCTTAACCCAGGTGATTCACATTCACTTCCTTCTGTAAGTTTTCACAGGAGATTAATTCAATAATGAGAGCCTTTTCAACTTTTTTTTTACATCATAAAGATAAGAATGGAGTAAGTGGGCTGTCCTTTTCTTATCACTTGCTCTTAATACCATTCTGGTAGGTTCTCATCCACCTTCTTTTTAACTTGTCTTTCTTCAGTGACATCTTTTATACCAATGCTCCTGCATCATTTGTTAACTGCAAAATGTTTTTCCCTGTTTGTGAACACTGTTTCTCCTTATTGCTTTTTAATCACTCCTTAAATTCAATGCTTTTGAGACCTTGCATGACCTTCAGCCATACAGTAACACTGGAATAATTTTGTTATAAATATGGGCCCTTCCTAGCTATACCAGATATTAAACTGTATTATAAAGCAGCAGTCATCAAAACCAGTTGGTACTGGCTAAGAAACAGAGTAGTGGATCAATGGAATAGGTTAAGTACACAAAAAGCAGTAGTCAACGACTACTTTGATAAAACCAAAGAATCTAGCTTCTGGGCTAAGAATCCACTATTTCACAAAAACTGCTGGGAAAATTGGAAAACAGTATGGCAGAAACTGGTACTAGACCAATATCTTAGTCTGTATACCAAAAGAAAGTCAAAATTGGTTCATGATTTAGGAATAAAGGAAGATACTACAAGCAATTTGGGAGAGCAAGGAATAGTTTACCTGTCAGATTTATGGGAAAGGGAAGAATTCGTGACACAACAAGAGATAGAGAGCATTACAAAATGAAAATGGATAATTCTGATTATGTTAAATTGAAAAGTTTTGTGCAAACAAAGCCATTGCAACAAAAATTAGGAGGGATGGAGAAAACTGGGAGAAAATCTTTACAACCAGTGTCTCTGAGAAAGGCCTCATCTCTAAAATATACAGGACACAGAGCCAAATTCATAGGAATACAAGTCATTCCCCAATTGAGAAATGGTCAAAGAATATGAACACGCAGTTTTCAGGGGAAGAAATTAAAAATATCTATAGTCAGGAGGAAAAATGCTCTAAATCACCATTGATTAGAGAAATACAAATCAAAATAACTCATAGGTACCACATCTCTTCTGTCAGATTGGCTAACATGACGAAACAGGAAAATGATAAATGCTGGAGAGGACTGGGAAAATTGGAACACCAACATTGTTGGTGGAGTTGTGAACTGATCCAGCAATTTGAAAGAATAATTTGGAACTATGCCCAAAGGGCTATAAAGTGTGCATACCCTTTGACCCAGTGATACCACTTCTAGGGTTGTATCCCAAAGAGATCACACAAGTGGGAAAGGGACTCGTATGTACAAAAATATTTATAGCAGCTCTTTTTGTGGTATCAAAGAATTGGAAATCAAGGGGATGCCCATCAATTGGGGAATGGCTAAAGAAATTGTGGTATTTGAATGTAATGGAATACTATTGTGCTGTAAGAAATGAGGAGCAGACAGATTTCATTATATCCTGGAAAGACTTATATGAACTAATGTTGAGTGAGAGGAGCAGAACCAGGAGACCATTATAAAGGATTACAGACACGTGGTATCTCTGATGACTAACTTTGATAGACTTGGCTCCTCTCGTCAATGCAAGTTTCAAAGACAGCTCCAAAAGACTCATGATGGAATAAAGCTATGCACATCCAGAAAAAGAATTATGGAGTCTGAATGCAGATTGAGGCAAACTATTTGCTCTTTTTTTTCCTTCTTTTTTGGTTTCATTTCTTCTTTCTCATGATTCATTCCATCGGTTATAATTTTTCTTTACAACTGGACTATTACATAAATAAGTTCAATGTGAAGGTATATGTAGAACCTACATTGAAGTACATGCCATCTTGGGGGGGAGGGGGAAGGAGAGGGAGGGAGAGAAAATTTGGAATCCCAAAACTTGTGGAACTGAGTATGGTAAACTAAAAATTAAAAAAATAAACTTGTAATTTAGAATAAATAAATAACTATGGGCCTTTGATTCAGGCAAATTCTGATGTCATTACACAAAATTTTAAAATTTTACAAAGGGGATGATTAAAAATGATAAGCAATTGGAGTTAACATATACTAGGATTTTAATCCTATAGCCTGAAACTTCCCAAGAACTTCTTGAACTACAATTGGATTTACTGATGGGCAATGGTAAGAGTATCTCACTGATTTGCTTTGTAGTCTAAGATTATTCTAATCATTAACCTAGGTTAAAATTATAATATTTATGTGTATATATATATATATTATATTTGTATTTATAATATATTTACATATGTTTATATATGCATATGCGTATGTGTTTTTGGGTCATTTCAGTCGCATCCAATTCTTCATGACCCATTTGGGGTTTTCTTGGCAAAGATACTGGAGTGGTTTGTGATTTCCTTCTCCTGCTTATTTTACAAATAAGAAACTGAGGCAAATAGTGTTAAGTGGCTTGCCCAGGGTCATGCAACTAGTATTTGAGGTCAATTTTGATTTCAGGTCTTCCTGACCTCCAGGTCCAATGCTCTATCCATTGATCCACCTAGCTATGTATGTGTTTATATGTAAATGTATGTACATATATATATATATGTATATACATGCATTTGTGTGTGTGTATATATATATATACACACATGTGTATAGACATACACACATATTCACAAGTTTGTAGAGATACATACATGATTTTATAGGTCTAGGAGCTCAGCCTTCTCTGTCAATGTGAGGGAAACTTGCTCTACAAGTTAGTCTTTAAGAGTTTCACTGAGAAGTTTAATGACTTCACCAAGGTCATATAACCATTGTGTCACAGACAGAACTTGAACCCAAGTCTTTCAGAACCTAAAACCAGATCTCTATCTACTATGCTAAGCTGCCTCTCAACTGACAATAGCTGCCACTTATGAGCACTTTAAGGTTTGCAAAGTACTTTTCATACATTATCTCATTTAATGAATTGCCCAATTGCTTTTCAGAATGTCTTCTAACCACTAACATTCCTAATCAACATTTATTTCTTTAGTGCCATCATTTCCCAGAGACTTTTGAAGCTATTGGCTTTCTAACTATGTAATGTTGGAGCAGACAATTTGATTTTTCCCAATAGGTTTATTCTGCTGAGCTAAAGTCATCAGAGACAATTTTAATTTTTTTCCCCAAGCCTCTTTCAAAGTGTGTTGACACTGCAGCTGAGTCTTACTAGACTGAAGATCTGTAGTTGGTAAAGTGCTTAATTTTTTAAAATGTCTAAATGAGACATTATCCCATAAAATTGTATATTCCTGAAATAGAATTCTCTAGACATATTTCTATATCATATGTTTGGAACTATTCTTTCACAGGGGTAGTTTGGGGGCATAAATATATTAATCACTAATTACAAAATTTAGTTTAACAGAATTCTGCCTTCCTCCCACCAGCAAGCCAGGTAACTTTGATGTCTCTGGAAACATAGTTGAATAATTCTTCGTGTGGAATATAGCAAACAAATAAAAATAAAAATAGATTAAATTACTTGGAAAATCTGTATATAACATGTTACATTCATACTCCTTTATTTGTGCTGGTTATTGATTTGCTTCTAGATGGCTAGGTGATCCAGTGGATCATGTTAGACCTAGAATCAGGAATACCTAAGTTCAAATCCTCCCTTAAATGCTTTCCAGTTATGTTGCCTATGCCTGCTAATGTAGAATTCCTTACGCAATTATGCAACAACAGTGTTCTTACTTGTTACTTTTTGGACCTTTGCTGTGAGGGACCAGTCATAAGTAGTTATTTTTTTTCCATGTGAAGTCCATCAGTTTGGAGTTATTTTTCCTGCTGGTTTAACATTATTTAAAGGTATGGCAGTAACAGAAATAAAAAAGTTACCAGGTTTTTGAGACCTTGCTGCCCTTGTTCACTCCAGATGGTGCTGGTTATACCCCTTTTTGCGAATAGGAGCATTCAAGCTATATCTGCAGTTCTCTGCAATGGTCAGAAGAACTTGCTGAGCCAGCTGTACAAGTAAAGAGAACTGGGGACAATTCACTAGCTCCTTGCTGCATCTTTCACTGGCTTATGAGCAGCACAGCCCTGCTTGGTGTTTGCTTAGGACAACATTTGGCTGATTGGTGAGAGAAATGGGTCTAACAAATACCATTCAGGTACATGAGGGCCTCAGAATCAGTGCCTTATGGAGAAAGACCAACATTTCAAAGCATGTCACCATGATTCATACTAATCCAAAGGACGTCATTTTGTCCCTACCCTGTTTGTTAAATTCAGGTTTGCATACAACTTAGAGATATGGTCCATCTAATATCATTAACTGGTTCTGTGACAAAAATGATTTTAGGCAAAACAATGTTACAGCATGTAGTCATTTCCCTAAGGAACAACATTACAAATGAGTGATTAGCTGAACAACGGAATGATGTTTCAGGAGAGACTCACAAATTTATCATGGGGTTTGTTCGTAATGCAGTAATAATATCATTGTGAAACAACATTTGTCTGGCCAGTGTTATAGCACGTAGCCTTTTTTTGGCTTTCTACATAAGTGAAGTGCACCTGAACCATACAAAAAAGCACAAATTAGAACAATGTAAAAGCATATTTGGGATATAGATTAGGGTCTTGTTAAGACAAAGTAATTTTTGTTGAGCCAGAAGCTCCACCACCTATCACCAGAATGGGACAAAGGACAATTACAAGGGTATAAAAGAGAATAATTTCTGTAATTATTTTAGTACACATGATCCTAAAAGGGAAAAAGGCTTAGCTTGTATAACTGGCTACCAAGGGATAAGTATGTTATATATGGGGGTTATTCCCAATTTGAAGAATAATATCTCTAGGAACGCAGGGAGAATGCATTTGACAAGAGCCACTGTTTGTTTGTTTTTTTCCCGCAAGTCCTTGATACCTCATGCTTTTGGAAAATTTTAATATAATATAAAATGACCCAAGCAATATCTTTATTTTGTGCTTATTGCATTGCCCCAAGTTTTTAATTTTTATGTTTACCTTATCTGAGACAACTTGACAGTGAGTATTTTCACATTCCTGAGCTAAATATACTTGAGCAAAGAAAAGATCATACAGAAGTCATGGATAAGGGATGGGGGCGGAAATCTGCTATATGTGGATGAAAAACTTGAATGTTCTGTCTTCTATAAGAGATCCTAAATCCCAGTGTCCCAGGATGCTGTTTTTTTTTTTTCATTTTGTTTGCTGGCTAACAGAAAAATAGGGAGAAATAGACTAATAGTATTTGGTGTGTATTTATTATAAGAACTACTGTTCTTATAATAACTGCTGTAGGTCATGTTTGTATCTTTAAAATATGTCCTATAAATTGTTACAGTTTAAGTGATATATTTAACATAGATAATGTGTTAAGTGTAAATGGTAGAGATAACACAAAATTCTAACGTATGTGACCATGTTTCACACCACGCCAAAGGAAGTCACCATCTCCCCAACCTGTTTCCTAAATTTGGGTTTATACATCTGGCACAGATATACTTAAGATAAAGAGAACATTGAACACTGAATATGTGCTAACACTGTGTTCCCCTTTCATGTTAACTCATCAATATAGCAAGAATATCATTGTTCACAAGTTATACAAACACAACTACAATTACAGAGCAATTCTCTATGCTTCTGTGCCTCCCACTTCATTTTCAATGCCTTTCCAATGCTCAAGAGAGGAAGAGAGGAAGGAGTCCATCCTTCCAAATAAACATGTCAGGCATACTGGGTAGGCCATGCCAACTACTCCATCTTCTGGGAACATTCTGGATAAAAATCAGATGAATCTAGACAGATATAAAAAACAAGGCCATTTTTTTTTCTGCTGTACATCTTCTGTGCCTTAAGATTTTTCTTCCGGGTATGGTTTCTTTTTTCCTTAGCAAAGAAATGTGACTAAAATTCTGACTTTTGCAATCGTTAGCTTCTTTGAAGGTTCAGCTGAAGTGCCATCTCATGCATGGCCACTGCCTTTTTCTGAGCCTTCAGTTGCTATAAGTTATAAGTTCCTTGAGATTAGGATCTGTACTATATTTATATCCACAGTAACTAGTAAAATATCTAATATAATGTTTACTAAATTCTTATTGTTTGATTGAACGTTAGTCCAGTTCCAATGGAAACTACTTACATACTTTTTATTTATTGTACTTATACATTTATATGTTAATAGGATAATAAATTTAGAGCTAAAGGAAACATAGAAGCCATCTATATAGTCCAAATTCATGATTTTAGAGATAAAGAAACTGAGACCCAGGAAAGTTAAGTGACTTGCTAAAGGTTGTAGAAGTAGTAAGTATATAATAAAAGCAGGGTTATAACTTTGCCCCCTTCCCAGTTCAATCTAAGATCTTTTGGAACCAGGATTATTTTATTTTTCTTTTAGGAAATCCTAGCACAATGCCTTGACATAACAGAAGGCTTAACACTTAGTCCTTTAAAAGCTTGAAGAAGAGAGAAGAGAAAAGGAGAGGAGACGAGAAGACTGGAATTTTTTCTACCTCTACAACAATTTATAAACCAAAAGTTTAATGACCTTCTAGGTTCAGTGGTGAAATCCACCCTCTTAAACAGATTCTCATCTGAATGAAATGTTGAAAGTCAGTTGGTGAATCTGTTTGGGATTGCTATTCAAGTAGAATATCATTTTATTAAAGCCTGTCAAGACCAAATTTTCACTTTAAGTATATACCATGGTACCTTTTACCTTCATTCTGCTCAGTCCATTGCAGCCTGAATAATAAAAAGCTACTAATTCCTACATTCCATCATGGAACATCAGCTTTCCTTGCTATGTGACTTCATATTTTTTTTAAATCATATTTTATTTTCTAAATATACAAAAATGATATACCAAGCAAAATGAATTTCAGAGGCAAAATATAATGAATAAGACAAAATTCTACATGCGACAAAAGATAAACAACAAATTAGGAAAATTCTTACTGAAATCAACTTATATACCCAAGTAAAGCCTAATTAAACAAAAGGAAGTTGAGAACTAAAGGAGATAGCTAGCTCCACTTACCTCCTAAAAATAGTGATTTTTTTTACAGAAAACATTTAAATTATCTTAATGATTCAAACAAAAAATATACTGTTCCCTGCATTTATTTCCTCATTTCTACACTTTGCTTGGCTTGTTTAAATAGAGTTGTTTTTAATACTCCAAAATGGTCAGGCCATGATATAACCAGTGTTGATATTTTGATCATCTATATTTGTCCTAGCATCATCATTTGCACTGCAAGCAATCAGTGCTGGTTATAAAGACTTCCAAAATTATCAGTATAATTCGGTATTAAGTAGGATGCCCTATTTCCATCCCACTCATCATCTATTTTTTCAATGACACTGGAAGTGATACTGTTTGGAGGTTTCTTAAATGTGTAGCTAGGCTAGAAATATACATGCTGTGGGTTAAAACCTAGAACAAAAGAATGCTTGAACTGGAAAGAACTTTAGGGACTATCTTGTACAGCCTCTATATTTTACAGATTGAAAAACTGAAGGAGATAGTAAATTGTCAGTAAGGAAAGATGCTTCCTGCCATTAGCGATTAGAGAGCTGGTATTGGAGCTGGGAAGATTTGGCCTTAAAGTCTGCTTTTGACACGAACTGTCTGCATGCCTCTGCACAAGTCACTTAATCTCTCAGTGGTCTAGGTAATTCTTTAAGACTCAGTCAAAAAGAAGGTGCTTACCTACATTAGTAGAATTTTTTAAAAACGATAAATTGCTTTGAAGCTTTTAATTAAAATTTGAATTTATATCACATTTTAAAATTTAGAAAGAACCATCCTCATGACAACACCATTAGTCAGGTCTTATCACTCATCATTATTATTGTTGTTGTTATTATGTTACAGTTGAGAAAAGTAAGACTCAGGAAGATTAAGTGATTTGCCCATAGTGCCCTTAGCTAAGTGACTGCCCATTTGTCCATTGTTCGCATAGCTAGCAGAGGTTAGAACCAGGATTACATCAAGTCTCTTCTAACTTCAAAGTCAACAATTTTTCGACTATGTTTTCCTGCTTGTATCAGCTAGAATCCTTACCAGTTAGATCAGGGGTGAAGAAGGAGTGAGAACCCTGAAGCCTTGAGACCACATGTGGCCCTCTAGGTCCTCTAATGCAGCCCTTGGACTGAATCCCCTTAATAAAAGCATTTGTTCTGTGAAGTTTGGATTCAGTCCAAGGGCCACATTTGAGGACCTAAAGGGCCACATTTGGCCTCAAGGCCACAAGTTTTCCGCTGCTGGAAAAGATGAAAGAATAAGATGTAGAGATATGCCTACTCTGAACTTTCTTGTGGACATTCTAGCATGTTTAATATGCCTTGAAAAAATATCCTTCTGATGATACTAAACACATTGACTCTAGAATGATCATCTCTCTGTCTTGAATAGAATTTTAGATATATGTAAGTACTCATGTTTTCTTGTAACATCAACTACATGCTAAAAGTGAAAAGTGTCTTTATTGTTCAACAAATACTGATATCTTTCTAGAAAGAGGTTAGTTATACCAACCTTCCCAGCACTTTTGAAAAGTACCAGAGAAACAATTTCCAACAGTGTCTTCTTCAAGAGCACTTAAAAATCTGTTACCGCAGAGCTGAACTGTTTAACTGAGGAGGTGTCCAAGATACAAGAGGATTAGGTCCATATATTTCCCTCACATTTTTCTTGTGGACTTCATTTTCCTGCATTGACCCTTTTGACCAGGACCCATGGAATAAATGAGAAAAAATGAGATAGACCACTTGCAATAAACAGAAAATTTATCTTTTTGTCTAAAGAAAAACATTAAATGTTTTCCCTTTCTACAGAAGTTTAGAAGAGTCTGGCCATGAACACAGAGCAAATCGCCTAGGAAGGTTTTTAAAAAGAAATGAAGCATCCTGAAGTATACTGAGAGTGAGTGATTCTTTCCATGCTACTTTATGGAAGAATATAACTATATTTTGTAAATAGACTCTCTCACAGTCTTTAATCATTAGTTCATGCTTATGTAATCTATTGTTTTTTAAATCATACTTGCATCACAACTATTCTTTGTTTTATGAGCTTATGTTCCTAGAAACTACCATTCTTTATTTTCCTCAGTACTGCCTACCTTTTAAAAAAAAGGTCCTTATTTCTTTTTCACATAAATAAACAGCTTTTTCACTGACCTCTCTCAAATGCTTATTTTGGAAGACTGTTTTATCACACCATGCTTCCTCAGCTCCAAATATCTTAATTTTCAATATTTTTAAAATGTCTCTAAAGCAAGGGATCTTGACCCTGAGTCATGAATTTGTTCATATTAATAATTTAATAACTGTGTTTCAGTACTGTTGATTTCCTTTATATTTTTCTGTATTTTTATGTAATGGAGTTCTGGCACATGTGCAGACCTCACCAGTTTGCTAAGATGACATCATTCATATGGACGATGATAGAGAGCTGCTTCTGGGAGAATGCTGAGGACTGGAGCATTTGTGGACATTTTGTACTTGGTTCTGGTTGGCTTACCATGCTATTAGAAAGATCCTTTTTCACATCATTTTTACAGCCAGAACTGTTGGCATTTAAAAAGGACATGATTCTTATCCAATGAGGGGAAAAAAGGCCCTTATCAACCACATAGTAGATGCCCTGGAAACAGGTGCAGAATGTCTACAATGCTCCAATGCTCATTCTCCTGGAAGCAGAACCCTAACATCTTCCAAGTGAATGCTGACATCTTAGCAAATTGATAGGGTCTGCAAATCCATCTGTTACATTTATTTTTTGCATTTAAAACATTCTTCTATGAAGAAGTTAAGAACCTAACCTTTGCTCTTGACATAACAAGTATACATTTGTTCTAGATAAAGATGAGAGAGAGCCTATCGGTTACCCAGAGCCTACTATGTGTGACAGTATAAATTACATTCTATTAATGTGAACTTTGCCCTCTGTTTTCATTACTTCTGGTGCTACTTGCCCAGTCTGCAGAGGAGGACATGGAACAGTACCTGCCTTCTAGGAGCTCTTATTTTATGCATATATGCACACATACATAAATACAAAATTCTTTTAAAGTAGTTTTAGAAGGGAGAGCACTGACAACTGGGAGAATCAGGAAAAGCTCATGTGGATGGTAGAGCTTTGAATACTTCATGAAATTAGAATGGGATTCTATGAGGTAGAAAGAAGAAAGGAATTTAGATAGAATTACCCTTTGGACAATAGAAACACAGATCAGCACAGAACCACAAAATGTCAGAGATGAAAAAGACTGAAGAGACATATAGTCTAACTCACACCTCATAAAGAACCAGTACTACAACATATCCTTATGTATATTCATCTAACCTTTCCTTAAAGGTCTCTATAGAGGGAAAGCCTACTACTAATACAGGTATATTTTTTATCCTCCATTAAATACAATTATTTTATTAATATTATTTTACATCAGTACTAGTCACTTGTAACGGATTTTTCTTTCTAGAAACCTAGAAACAATATGATCATAGGTTTTACATTTCTCAGTCTTTCTGTCTCTGTCCTTGTCTCTTTCTCTCTTTCCTCCTTTTCTCTTCCCCACCTCTCTGATATCAATCTTCCCTCACACATATGCACACTTCTATATGAATCCTGCCCCAGATCCCTATCTATTTACATTTTACCCCATTTTAGTCAGATCTAGATATTTACTGTTTGCATTACTTGAATCAAGTAATTTAGAATTGCTAATTAAATTAAATTATTAATTAAATGAAACTAAACCAAATTAAAACTGCTAATAAAAAGGGGGAGGGGGCATTTATGGAGAAAGACTCATCCCAGCCACTTGTTTTGTAATTGAAACTTAGATTTCTTAATTCTAATCATATTGGTACTCTCTTTTCTTACATTTCTCATAAACAAGCTAGATGTAGAATGTTCCATGGCCTCTTCTCCTAGCTCCTCACTTCTTCTGAATGACCTGAATCTATGAACCTGTTCCAATCCTGGAAATAATAATTTACCTCTTTACTGTCCCCAATTTTTCATTATTGTAGTGTAGTTCTATTGGAACCCACTTCATAGGTTTTCCCCATAAAAGTTTTCTCTTTGTTGTCTTGTTATCTCATTGACCATCAGAGAAATAAGACTTCTAAAATATGATATAGCTTAATTTCCTCCTTATAGAATGTAATCTCTTATTTGGGATAAGTCTTTTCATACTAAGTATTCTTGTTTACCTTTATTGTCCCTTTCCTTTAATGAGTTTGTATAGCAAATGGCTTGGTTTCCATCCAGATTCCTCAGTAGCAATGGTCCAAATTTCTCTATCTTCCTGAATACCTTCTCTGAGGAAAGAATACACTTAGCTTTGCAGCTTTATATTGGAGGACAAATTGATTCCCTTTGCCTTTTGAGATATCATATTTGTAATTTATGTTCTATAATTAGCTTTCAATTCACATCTTGAATAAGTGACATTCTTTGGCCTTAGATTTTTTTGTAATATATTAAGTCTCCTCCTAGTTGCTTGAAAGATTTTTTCTTTAATGTGGTTACTCTGGAACTTCATGACTACATTTCTGGGTTAGTCAAACTCAGAGATCCTCAGGATTCCTCATAGAAGCCTATTCATTCTATAAATATATATTAATATTATACTTTGTTCTCTGATTTCAATACTAAGAAGTTTGTTCATATGATATTCCGATTAGACTATAAGCTCCTCGAAAGAAGAGGCTATGCCTTTGCATCTCGAGCATTTAGCATAGTGCCTGGAATATTAAACAATTAACAGATGCTTGTGGACTAATTGACTGACTGAAATATTCCTTTTGGGATATTTTTTTCAGAGTGTTTTTTCCAGGAGACTGATAATGCTCAGATCATCTCATTAATATATGTCTTGAAATGTAATTTATTTTGGCTTGTAAAGAACTCAATACTCTTCAAGTGTTGCTGTCTTTTTATTTGGTTCTGGTATACTTCATCTCTTAATGTTTTTAGTTCTGCATCTGACAATTTCTTTATCGGGATATCCACTTTTTTGTGAGATTTTTTTACCACTGGGTGCTGTAGAATGTAACCATCTCCTATTAGAATGTGCATTTCTTAGAGACATAGACTACTGACTTTGTATCCTTAACACAGAGTCTGATACATTGTAGACTCTTAATAAATGCTTGTTGATTGATTGTCAGCTGTCTTTATCATTTTTCAATTTTTGTCAAAGTCAGATTTATATCCTTTCTACTTTTAAATAATCAAGCTTCTAAAATTCTCTGAAAGTTCTTTCAGTGATGATGTAAAGCTCTTCTACTTACTCAATCATCTTCCCTAAAGTTCTCACTATTTCATTGTACAGATGTCCGTTAACAATCCTTTCAATAATGTGCTATTATTGTGCCATCCATGAAAGCCAGCCTCATTTTCCTATAGGTTGCAGGCCCAATTCTCTTCCCCATTTGAATATCCATTTCCTCTTTCTGTCTAGGTTGTCTATAGTGTACTCTAATGGCAATATCTACTGCAAATCTTCTATTTCTATATGTGTTGATCTTGGAAATACAACTTACCATGTTTCTCCATTTAGGTTTCTACATTTTATCACATAAATATGTGTATAGACATATAGAATATATAAATACATATATATGTTTATATATATATATGCACATGTATACATATATTCTTAATGTGTGTGTCTACATATGTGTACCTCTATACATATTTTCACAATAGTTTCAATTCCTATCTCCACTATTAAAATTAACAATTTCTTACTAAATTTGCTTAAAGGTGCATTGCTGATGTGGTAGACTAAATAGTCTTGGGAGTTTAAAAAATCTGAAAACACGTGATCCCTATTGAATATAAAAGTCTTAAAGACTGTGTTATGCATCTTAAATAATATATAGTATCAAGTTGTCTAAATGTTGATATAAATATGTGTAATTATTAAATGTCCCCAGAGCTTTATATTATATTTTTAAAAAGACATTGGCCATATATTTTAAATAATAAAATAGAAAGATTATTCATAACCAAGGCAGCATCTGTGCCTTTAACTTTTTGATGGAAGTCAAAGACTTTCAATAGAAAAGTCTTAGATTATCATGCTGTGTTAACTATTGTAAACAATTTTTCATTTCTACTTTTTGAGAATGTTCTTCCAAGTACATAACTGTAGCTTCCTGGAGGAGGGAAACAACTTAGAGAATCACAGAATTTTAGTATATAAAGAGACCTTAAAGCTTTATACAGAGTAGAGATGGAGTAGTTAAATGCCATTCTTTTTCAGTATTAGTATTGGGGGGGTTTGTAATGCTAAGGATTAATCAGTATGTTTTGAAACTCAGAAAGACATAGTAAATGGGCCACTATTTCTTAAGGTGGTAGTGAAAAAACCCTATTAATTTATTAATTCGACAATTATTTAGTAAGCATTAACTATAGTCAAGGTTCTTGGGAATACTGGCTAGAGGATCAGTATCTATAGTCAGTTCAAGTCCTTTCTCTGCCATATACATTCCCATTGTGATCCTGAGAAAGTCATAACATTCTAGAGCTTCAAACAACTGTCTAAAATTATAAATTGAATAGTAGTTGTTGAACCATATTACTATAGGGATTTTTTTCACCAAAAGCTACCTGCACTGATAAAATCCCTAGTTCACCCCATGGCCAAATTTTACACACACACACACACACACACACACACACACACACGTAATATATAATGTATCTTCATATGCTAATGCATATATCAGCATACATGCATACAAACTTATTGCTATATATAGACAGATGTGCATATGCACACATACTTGCATTTAAAATATACATATAATTATATATGTGTATGTGTGTATACACAAATACATATATATTAGAATTTGAAGAAAATTTGTTGATCACCTCACCTACCCCCTTTCTTTTTACAGATGAGGAAGCTGAGGACCAGAGAAGTAAAAACATTTGCCCAGAATCTCACTCCTTTACCCCATTCTGTTAACATTTAGGCATAAAGAATCTTCATATCATGATTGAAGGATATTCTGATAAGAATTAAGTTAGGCAAAGTATTCTTCCTCTTTAAAAAACCACTCTAGCAAATGAAGGTCACACAATGACCCTGACATTTCTGTGAATAGGGCAATCAGCCTAGTGATAGATTCATGTTGAACAGGCATAAGAAGCATCTCAGAGACATGTTTGTTTTTGTTCAATAGAAGATGTATCATGGCACGCATTACCTATATTGTGTAATCCACTCAAAAAGCATGTCTTGACTATCTGACTGGAATGCATCAATATGCAAAATTGGAGTTACTCTTCAGAACTGAGGCAAGCTTTAATAGATGCTGTGCAAGCTTCTGAGACTAGACACCGTGACGATTTTGTAGGCCATCTCATTAACGAATTGTATCTCTGCAGCATGCACTGCTTACTTATTTATTGAAGAGATAATAGGAAATAACCAGTTTCTTTGTGAAGTCATAAATAATATGACAGAAGGATATTAAGTGCACTGAGATGTGACAGAAAAGCTAAAACTTGTGGGGTTTTGTATTTTATAATGCCAGCCCTCTTTTCCCCCCATGGGTACATGCAAAATAAACAGATATGTTTGAGATGTTTATGCGGCCGATTATCAATTTAACATTGCAGCAGCTGAAACGTGGGTGTCCTAAACTGTTGTGAACTCCCTGTAGGTTTTCACAGCATCACGTGCAAAAGGTCTTTATCAGGGGAGGGGAGAGGGAAAGGGAATTGCTCTCTTCTGGTCATTTCTATTGTTCGGCACCAAATAATGCAAAAGTTCCTTGTGAATACAAAGGTGGCCTCTGCCTGTGCATCTTCTAATCAGCTTTCCTCTCATAGAAAGGTGAGGGGATGGTGATCTCACTTCTGGTCTGACTTAGTTTTACCCAATTTACTTAAACAGTTCCAAGCAGTGTCATGCAGAGATGATACATTACTGTTCTTAGTGTTATCAGCAAGAGGGCTCTTTTAGTTGCCTTTTGAGGGCTTAGTGGGATCACACATTTATTTTGCAACAATAAGTGAATAACAGACTCAAGTATAGCTGAAATGAAAGTTGTTTTTAATACCACAGAAAACTGCTGAACACTTCCATGTATGGATGTAGGTGTAGAGATAATCCAAATGTTGTAGTTTCCTGTCATTGCATGTGGCAGTCGTTAGACCTAATAGTAATTCCCTCACCAAGATGAAATATGTATATTTCATGGCCATCTCAGGAAACTATGGAATCCCATCATTAGCTAACAAGAACAGAGCTTCACAAGTCAAGAATTGCCTATCTCATTTTCCCTCTTACATGTGAAACTGAGAATACAGGAAAGGTTTATCTTTGTAGATGCTGTTTCCTTAACTTCAAAATATGAAGAATATGTTTCATGTGAATACCATCCAAATCTATATTTTTTTAGAAATAGTAAATCATTGAAGTAGCAGAAATCATAGAGTAGCAGAACATCTATGGGTCGTGGTAAACTTTCAATTTCAGGCCCATTGCTCTACAATGCATGTGACTGTGCTGTGGAATAAAATCTTTTTCTGGTTTATATTGTGCTATTTTACAGGATTTTCTTTCTCTAAAATGCGGTGAGTATCATTTTGCCCTAGAATCACTCTTTCAATACTTGTCAATGTTCACGAAGTGCTCATCAATCCTCTGAAAGAAGAACTCCAGTAAGGCCAATCCACCTTCCCTTGAGATAGCAGAGTTCACTTTTAGACAGATCTTCTTGTTTCAAATATTGTTTTGGTTGGTTTCCCCCCTTTCAATTGGGACTAAAGGTGTCCCTTGTGACTTCCATCCATTTTGTTGAATAGGTGAGGAGTTCTTAAATACCATATTCTGAACACTTTTCAGAAATTTGAAACAGGATGATGGCTTGACTCACAATTAGGATGTTGTAGAATAAATTTAGGAACTTCAAAACACTGAAAACTAGTATATTAAATTTTGAACTCTTAGCTTTCAGATTGTTTCTTATAGAATGAGTAGAATAAGTAGTTTCACCCTTTCCTCAAAAAAGAAAGAACAAAAGAAGCTGCCCAAAATGTCTATGTTCACTATGTTCAGAAGCAGGGTAAAAGGGAAAGTAGTTAATCATTATGACCTTAATTTTTGGTAATAGTATTTAAAATGATCACTTATTTTTCTTGAAGATAATCTCTTGTGTACTATATTATGGATTATGAAGGATTAGATTTTTTCTTCTATGTATATGCAATTCAATATTTATGTATAATACAAAACACATAGAAATATAATGTATATAAATATGATGCTTTAGTCAGGCAGTCAATAAACACTCATTAAGCACCTACTATGTGCCAGACACTGTACTAAGTGTGGGGAATACAAAAAAGGCAGGAGACAATACCTACTCTCAAGGAACTTACAGTTCAGTGGAGGAGAGAACATGCCAACAACTATGTACACACATTATATATACTGGATGAATTGGAGATAAAAGAGGGAAAGAACAAATAAAAAGGGAGAACAGGAAAAGAGGCTAGTAGAAAGTGGGATTTTAACTGGGACTTAGAGGGATTCAGGGAAGTTGAGAGCCAGAGAAGAGGAGACAGAGAATGCCAGGCATGAGAGGCAGCCATGAATTCCAGTGCCTGGAATTAAGAAATGAAGAGTCATGTAAGAAAGAACAAGGAAGCCAGTATCACTGTATTTCTTAACATATGGAGTGAGCACAGTCTAAGAAGACTAGAAAGGTAGAGGCAGTATATTATTTGCTTAGCGTAGAATATCTCAAAGTGTTGATTAAGAAGAGCCAAAAGTTCTTCTGGACCAAGTAAGGAACTTGCTATTCTTTGCTTTATTAAAAAACGAGGAACACAGAGGCTGTGTTTCAGATTTAGAGACAACAGTGAATTCCTATTTCAAAGTATCTCTGTTGGCCAAGTAATAGGTCTCTTATTGTTTGGGAATCAAAGATGTGCTTATTGCTCCAGTGTTATATTAGTCTACAGGAGTTCAAGAACTGTGTAAAAGGTCCTGAAGCAAGAAGCTGAAACTATCCACTATGTTGATTTATCATTTTTCTAATATTGGTTTCCTAATATTTATTTTTTTTTGCCAAGGAAACATTTGTTGAACCTAAAATTCAGGGCTTTCATATTATCTCATTACCCTTCCTTTACCCTTTCTATATCTATTTATCTGTCCGTCTATTTATCTGTTGATCTATTTTTTTCCTGAATTGGTATCTATTATTTTATTTGTATCAGGAACTCTCAATAAGAGATCTCTGCCAATGAAGATCAGCCAACCTTCTACAACCTAGTGTTTTAGCGTTATCTGATGACACTGAGAGATCAAGTGAAAATTAAGTCAATATGAGTTACAGATAGGACTTGAACCCAGTTATTCCTGCTTCTCTTGCTGTCTATCTATGTCCTGTACTTATACATGTTGGTGGGCAGGCATGTACACACAGAGGTATGTATAAATAAACCCATATTTACAGATATTTGAAGGAAAATATGTGTGCTATATCTACGCCATTTGGTTGTGTTAGTGTGGGAACTCCCTCTTAAATACAGATTTTAGCCTGACAAAAATTTATAGCCTTCATTTGCACCAAAGGTTCAGAGAGGTTAAGTGATTCAACCACGGGTCACACAGATAGTAGCAGAAACATGATTTGAACCCAGCTCTAACTTGAAATTGTATTCTATCCATTCTATTATTATAATAGTTCTTTTTATCTGTGTCCCTTCTGAATAGAGGAATGCCGTGACTTCTTTCTGTTATCAGAATCTCTAGTATTTGTAAATTTTGCCTTAAGTAACTGGAACACTTAATAATTACTCCGGGATGCCCCACAACTTCTGGATAGCAGAATAAATTACCTAGAAGTGATTGTAGATTGTTAAGGAGAAAATTTCTTCTCCTTCCCTTAAAGTCTCTCAATCCTTTGCATGTACTGAAACTAATGAAACTTTTGTCCTTCCCCTCTTGTGATTTTTTCTCTTGATGTTTCCTCTTTCAGTGCAGTTGTACCTTCTGAGATAGCATTTTTAACCCTTCCAACCAGCATGAATGCTACAGAGTCATAGGACATCTCCAATGGGTCCTCAGATAAGACATTAGGCAAACATTTTAGTATAAATTTGAGTGTGTAGAAATGAAGTATCATCACAGTTGAAATTATCAGAAAGACCCCCTGAATAACCTGACATACACACCAATACTATTCATGGGATCCACGAATTAGTCATCAGGAACTTCATGTAGGCGCAGAGAGGTTAAGTAACTTGTCTACAATCTCACACCTGATAAGTAAAGGAGGAAAAAAAGCAAGGTTAGGTCTTTCTTACTCCCAGTCCATAGCTCTCTTCACTAGGCCAATTAGCTGCCTATTGCTATTATAAGTAAGTTGCAAACCATAATCTGACTGTTTTTCTCTGTCTCTGCATCTCTTCATGTCTCCGTCTCTCTGTCTCTATCTAACTGTTCCTCTTTCTTTCAGTCCCCACTCCAGGCCAGAAGTGCAGTGAATGAGCAGTCTGATCCCATCACACACATTTTCATCGAAGTTTTACTTGCTGTGTTTCCTAGATGGATCAGTTCACCCCTTCCTAGGCATTATGGTGGCCAACCACTCCCAGGGTCTTACACTGTTGTCAGAATAAAGGCAGACACCCTAAATCACAGCTCAGAACTCGTGAGTGCAAGTAATCTACCAGCAACATCATTCCCAGTAGCACGGCTTATAAGCATTTGCCTCAGTTCCCACCCCACACTACATCATGTTATATATACTTAATAACTGTTGAATGAATGGTTTTAAGATGCTATGGAAAGAGACATGCTAGTGTTTTTAAAGAACCCAAACTTATAATCTTATGAAAGCCATTCCAGCAAAATTAGCAAACAAAAAGGTTTTTGGGGTAGGCTGCAGATACTACCAAGAGTAATAATATTTAGTTTACATTTTTATTGATCAGAAGGGTTTAAAGAATATTTTATTTTATGTTGTTTTATTCTTACAACATTATAATATAGCTTGGATGAGAATCATTATCCCCGTTTCACAGATGAAGAAGCTGAGTCTCAGAGAAGTTAGGTGATCTGTCCAAAGTCGTATAGCTAATGTGTGATAAAACCAAAATTCAAACTCAGGTCTCCAAAGTCCAGCACTTTTTCCAATACACTGAATTGTGTTGTGCAGGGCCAGACTTAAAGAGGCCTCAAATCATTAGCCTAGCCCAAGTCACTCTGGCAAGTTCCTTTATGAAGGAATTCAGGAAGGCAGGTTTAATTATAGAATCAACCCAGGGCTACTACTGTGATCAATCCATGGATCTCTTCATTATTGCAGTACTTACACCTTATTTGGGGTCATGAATGACATAACTCATAATAAATTCTGCTCCATAAAGGATAAAGCTATAGTTCAGATCTTTGTAATATAAGAGCTTTAATTTCCTTTCCCATCCAATAATAAAATTGGAAGGAATGCTCCCTTTATCTTTACCAGATTCCCTATATGCTTGTCTTCTTTCTTATTGGTATTAGCTGTTAATAGCACTATAATTTAGCTTCTTGATGGCTTAGAAAAAAAATATTTCAATCCAATTTGGCAAACACATATTAAGCATGTGCTATTTTCAAGGAACTGTGGTAGGTTCTGGAGATTAGAAAAGGAAATGAAAGGCACAACAATCCCTATCTGCAATGAGCTTACACTATGGGGGCAGGAGGATATGGCACTTACATAAATTAATACAATATCATTTGTGAAGAAGAGAGAACTTTAAAAAATAGATTGATTAGAAAATCTTCCAGTAGGAGGCAGCAACTGAGTTGAGACTTGAAGGTGACGAAGGATCATCAGAGGCAGAGACAGAGACCTAGTGAGATGCCCACTAAGACAGTCTGTGTGAAAGCAAAGAGGAGACAGATGGAATGCTGAGTTTGGAGGACAGAAAGTAGATCAGTTTCAATGGAGTATGTAAAATAGGATAATATGAAATAAGTCTGTCAAGGTAGGCTGAAGCTAGACTGTTAAGGGCTTTAAATGCCAAGCTAAAAAGTTTGCATTTGTGGTATAGAAGGTGATGTATATGCATTGAAAAGCTTGCTTGTTAATATAAAGAGGAAAACCTGCCTAAAATACATCACTAAATAGACAGATGTACATCCTCTCATTCTAATAGAAAGAAATGCTATATGGGCAAAGTATGAGTGTCAATAAAATTAACTACAAGAAAAAAGACCAACTGTGTTATCACTGACATAAAGACTCATTCAGAAGGAGAATATGAGTTATTCAATGTTTTCCTTTCAAAAATATGATGTTCCTAAGGGCTTTATAAAAATCCAATTCATTATAATAATTTAAATATAGAAAGTACAGTATTAGATGTTCTAAATCACATTCTATTTTCTATATATTCCTCTTTCTCTTTAGGTGGTAATTACAAGTCCCAGATGGTGGGCATAGGAAGATTTCTTGAAGTGGTAGCAGCTGGGTCCATAGTGAACTCCATAGGCAGCCTAGTTGGTTGCTTCCAAATTGCTTCTAGGTCTGTCACAGCTTTTTCTGCTGATGGAGTATCTAAGCTTCAATTTTTTAAGAGAAAATTCCTCACAAGATGTCTCCAGAAACTCTTTTTAAATTTAAAGAGCAATGTGTTTGTCAGCAATATGGAGGTTGGATGGTTTGTTTGCTCTTAGATCCCTCGATATTTTGCAGGTCACGAACCAAAAGTTTATACACTTGGATCCAGCCCCCTACAGTGAAAGCAGTCCTGGAAATTTTATCCCTTATTTCAACATCTATACTCACAGTATCACCTCTTTTGAATATTTGCCAATTGCTATCTACACACTGAACTTTGACTTACTTCAGTGGGAGCATCAAAAAATAAGTTCAGTAAAAATAAGTTTTCAATGAAAATAGGCTTTATGTATTTTAAATAATTGATATGGGCAAATATGATAAATCCATATAATTACACATAATGATAAAATCATTCAAATATTTTCCAAAATCCCTCACCATATTTTTTTTCATTTTGTATAGTCATTAACAAGAACTATTAACAATTAACATGATTTGATCAATCAATAAGCATTTATTAAGTGTCTACAATGTGCCAGGCACTGATTATGGGATTAAAATTCATAGTCTGTATTGAGTAGTCATTGTGATGTTGATAATTAGTGAAATTGACAGAGAAAGGACACTAAGAAGGAAAAAGAGAATAAGTAATACATGAAATTAGGATATAAATCAAAGATATAGCATCTAAACACTTGAAAATTAACTACAGTCTTTTTTGGCCATATTGAAAAAATGCACTTTATTTTTATCTAAGACCAAGATTATAGCACTTGAAAGGATCATCAAATATTGCCCTACAAAGTTGAATTTTCACACAAAATTGCATGCCATAACGAAGTACATCGTAGGGCCTGGGAAAGGTTAAATGAAGTTGTTAGAGACAATGTCAACAATTCCTGAGAAAACAGAGTACTGGGGCTATTTCCCAATCTTGACAAACGGCAAAGATTGTGATTTTTTTTAAAAAAAATGAGACAGCATGACTTTAGAAGTCATGATTCCTGTATAGTACAAATATTGGGAAACATACTGAAACAAATCGCATATTTGCCAATTGATTAGGGCTTCAGTGTGCCACAATCAAATTGCCTTTGTTAAGGACAAATTGTTTCAGAATGCTATAATTTGTTTCAGATCCATAATTGCTTGTTACCCAGCATCTCATTTGAGGTTGCTGCTCCCTGGCTTATCTCCCAAATTTACTGGCTCTGAGCAAGCGAAGAATCTCCCTCCCTAGGAAGTAAGAAATGTCTGAGGACATTTCTGAGGAGCTTTCCTTGGAGCCAAGGTAGTCTCAATCTGTTAATAAAGGATCTGAAAAGTAATGGGGGAATAAGACAGTCTTCAGACTTCCACGGGCAATCTAGACACCCCAGAGTCTTCAGCATCCTAATAAGACCAGAAAACAACCTTCTTTAGAAATCTGAAATATCAAGTGCTATTAGAATTAATGAGGATAAAATGGGAGGGAGAAGGAAGGTAAGGGCTTTGAGTTACAATATCCCATTATCCTAGGCATCTTCTGGACCCAGACCTAATCAAGTAGGTTTGGACCTCCAAAGCTCATTCTGGGAGAACCCTCGGAAGGATCTCTGGGAAATCCAAATCAAAAATTCTAGAACCAACTTGAAGTTTGATATATGTGACAGGGACCCAAATACAGCAAATTACATCAGTACTAAGCCATTGTTGATATTATAACTAGATGGAGATCAATAATAGACATGAAAAAGTTGGGATCAAACTTTGAAAACTCTTGGCCGAAGTGTTTGCCTTGTTGCAGAAAGTCTAGAAATTTTTATCATGATACCTGTAAAAAGGACTCCAGATAGGACAATAGTATTTACAGATAAGATATCTCATGCCTAAACTCAACAAGCTCCTGGGATCTATAATAAATTAGAGGAACAGTACACATTTAAGAAACCAAATCTACTAGTGACATAAAATATTCTAATGATAACACCATTTTCATTAGAGCTTTTTGAGAAGAGTTTATACACATGGGGCTAAAGGAGAATTAGTAAATATTTTGCTTCACAGAATCCCAGGATTTCACTATAGGATAAAACCTCAATGGCTTTTTGTCCACATCACAACTAAACATAATCCTCAATTAACTGATCCTCAGCTTACAAACTGCAAGTGGTTCAGCCTTTGCTTGGAGACATCCAATGAAAGGAAAACCACTTCTGAGGCAGCCTAATCAACTTTTGGATATATCAAACTATTAAAGAGTTTTTATTTTTCTTACAAAAAGACTAAATTGGTCTTTATTTTCCAACTCCCTCCCTTTCTTCATAGTTCTGTGATATAGGATTAAGTACAGCCTGTCTAATCGCTCCCCCACATAATAGGCTTTTAAGTATTCCTGGGCAACTATCATTCCTACCTGCCACCACCCCCCAGATACACATCAACCTTTTCTTCTCCAGATAAGAAATTACCCTTCCTTCAGCCTCAAAAGACATGAAATGAATATTCTAGTTGCCTTTCTTTTTGATTTTCTCAGACTAATGACCTTCCTTAAAACTCTGAACCTTAGAATTGAACACATTACTACAGTTATGATGGAAGCTTTTGATGAAGATTCACACTAAAGTTAACTGAAAAACAGAAGTTGTCACCTCGGGAGCGATGTTTCAGCATGACTGGGGAATTGATTGGGGGGGAGTAGGATTAAATGATCCCCTTTTCCCTTAGTGGAGCTCTATATTATGGTTATTCATCAGGAATAGTCACTGAGGTTGTTTAATTTGATATTTTTATTAATAATCTTCGGAAAGAGAGATGAAGTTTGCAGGTGACATTAAACTTCGTTAGGCAGCCAAAAGAAATATCACTAGGGACAACCTCAAGATCTTATACATCTGTGTGAGCAGGAAAAAAATAGCAAAAGGGTTGTGAACAAGTGTGAGGTACTATTTTAAGGGAGAAATAAGTAAAAGTATACTTATACCATGATGATACAAAGAGTCATTCATTTTAGTCCGGGAATAGGAACAGGGAATTAGTGTGTGATGTCCCCAGAAGACACTAGCTCAATCTGCAATAGTGACCAAAAACATAAAATAAGCAAATAAACAAAACAGTCATAATCAAAATGGATGACGGAAAAAATACCATTATCCTATGTTCTAAAATACCATGATTTGTTTAGACCTACAAAATGGCACACAGTACTGTCTTCAATGCCTCATAAACTGGGACAGAGATATACAGAGGAGAGCTGAAATGGTTGAGAGATCAAGAATCTGTCATACAAGAACTGACAAAGGTTATTAGAGCTCTTGATTTTGGATTGAGGAAGGCCTGAAAAGAATAAGATTAATGTTTTAAGGAACTATTAAATAAGAATGAGATGCACATGAACTTCATCCAATTTTAATCAATAATAAATATTTATTGACCACATACTTTATACCAGGCACTGTGCTATGTGCTAAAATAGAAAAGGCATACAGAACATGTCCCATGCCTGCAAGAAGTGAACAATCTATTTATGGAAGAGTGAAGGTACCTACAAAAAGCTAAACTACTAGGCAATAAATTATTGGAGAGAAAGAGACAGAGAGTTGGAGACACTTTGATACTGAGGAAGGGAAGTAGAGTCTGCAAAGGAAAGACAGACAGATAAAAAGTAGTGGAGATATCATACAAGTAGGGGATAGGTTCAGAGTGGTCCCCTGTTCCCCTAATTGAACCATTTATTAATATTCCAAACTTTGGGTTCTCATTGTGACCCATCTTCCTATTCTGATTATCTCAAATCTTGCCCATTCATGTTAGACTATGTTTCTCCTCTACCCTGTTCCTGTTGACCATCATAAATCCTGTAGACAAAAAAGTATAACCAGCACTACATTGACAGTCAAGCAATCAACTAACATTTATTGGCCTACTCTGTACTAGGCATAGGGAATATACAAAAATTGAAACAGTCCTTATTTTCAAAGCTTTCATTCTGTGGGAGGAGACAGTATATATACATATACACATATGCATATGTGTATATGTATGTACTATAAACATATAAATATATCATATATAATATATTATATAAATATATATGTATATATAAAATCATATATAGAATAAATTGCAAGAAATGGTTAGTCATTAAATTGATAAGAGTTTTTAAGTCTTTTGAAGTTGTTTTTCTTTACAATATTGTTCTCTTTGTAGATATTGTTTTCCTAGTTCTGCATAAGTTATTCTGTATCAATTCATGCTGCCTAGGCTTTTCTGAAATGGTAACTTTCACAATTTCTTGTGGCACAACATTTTATTACATTTATGTATCACAATTTCTCCATTTGCTCTCTAATCGATGGGCTTAGACTCTATTTCATTGGCTTCCCTCTACATTTCATCCTTGCTTCAGGATCAGAAAGTTTGTTTTGTGCCTTTGGCTATTTTCTCTCTCATATTATCTACCCTCTTAACCACTGCCTCCCCATCTCCACTTGTTTATGTGTTGAGTTTGAAGTATATCTCCTACAAACTCTCTGTATGTTATCTAGTTTGTCTATTTCAGATGAATCAAATCCATCTGCTATTTGTTCTTCTCTCCATTTCTTCCTCTCCATTTATATACTCCTCTTCTCATACATCCCAATTATGAGAAACAGAAAATTCAGCCCCCTTTATCTGTCAAATTCCATTATTTTCCCCCATTTAAAACTTTTAGAATAGAACAGATGCAGCCTTAGGTACTGTATTTTTTCTTACTTAATCCCTTTATTATTTTCTGAAGACATTAAGGTTCTGATGAATAACAGGCTTCTCCCTCATTAGAATATTAGCAGTATGTCCTCACACAGCTCAAAAGAAAGAAAACTTTTCTATGTTTCTTTGGACTCTTGCATTTGCATTTCAACATTCTACTTAGCTCTATTCTTTTCATAACAGATACTTAAGTATACTGTATTCAATAAAAGATACATTTTTCCATAGCTGGATTGTATTCAAGTAGTTTTTGTAAGCCTATAGCTTTCCCTTTTTGCAATTGTGTCTTCCAAGATCTCTTTTTTAAAATAGAAGCTTCCAGGTCTTGTGTAATCTTTGATTGTGATCCCTTGGTACTAGAGGTCCTTTCCAGATGTTTGAAATAGTTTTCCTTTGATATGGGAATACTGGATTTTGGCTATGTCATTTCAGGGACCTTTGTTTGGGGTGGTCCTTTTCAGGAGATAAAAGGTAGATTCGATTTATCTTCACCTTGCCCACAGGGGGAGGTGAGAGGGAGTGAGGGAATCTAACTCTCATCAGAATTGCCTTAAGCATTTAATAACACACACACTCAATTGGGTGTGGAAATCTATCTTACCCTACAGGAAAGTACAGAGTTGGGGTATGGGGAGGGTGACTGAAGGGAGGTAAAATGGGAGAGGATGATCAGAAGCAAACACTTTTGAGGAGGGACAGTGTGAAAGGAAACAACATGACTATTATGGAAGTGTTTTACATGAATACATATGTATAACCTATATTAAATTGCTTCCCTTCTCAATGAGGGCTGGTAGAGAGGGAGGAAGAGTGAGAATTTGGAACACAAAGTTATAAAAACAAGTATTTAAATTTTTTACATGTAACTGGGAAATAAGATATACAGGCAATGGGGGCATGGAAATCTATCTTACTCTACAGAAAAACAGAAGATGAAGGGGATAGGATGGGGGGGGGTTATAGGAGGGAGGACAGATTTTGCGAAGGGGTAATAAGAAGCAAAACACTTTGGAGGAAGGACAGAGTGAAAGAAAAGAGAGAATATTTTCATCTTGCCCTCTGGTTCTAAGAGATCTGGGCAATTTTAATTGATGATTTCTTGAAATATAGTATGTGGGGGTTTTTTTAAGCATAGTTATCAAGGAGTCCAATAATCCTTGAATCATGTCTTCTTTGTTTGCCCCTGTTGTATTCTATATAAAATATCTTATATTTTTTTTAATTTTTTGATTTTGTCCAAATAATTGTTCCTGTCTCATGGAGCATTGCTTTCTGTTTATTCTGTACTGCTTTTCAGTTCATTATGTAAGTAAAATTTGCTATTTTTCCTTCTAAACTAATTATTCTCCAGTTTCTTCCTTCTACAGTCAGATTTCATTTTTTCATATCTTCATTTTATCTAGGAATACACGTAATAGAAGAGTCTATTTTCTTTGAATCATTGCTTGCAGGTGTCATAGAGTTACTCTTTGTTTTGAAGGCTCTCTTTATTGGTAGTATTTTTATACTGGTAGTTGTTTCTTTGATTTACTCAACATTTTTATGCCAGAAACAGGTTTAGCCCCTCCTGAATTTGGGGGTGGGATGGTCATCCATGCTTTGTCATGCTGTAGGTACTCTGGGTTACTGAGTGTCCAAGTCCAATTTTTTGTAGCTTCAATGCCAGATCTTTGAGGCCCTCTCTGGTGCCTTAAGGTATCTTTTTTTTTTTTAATGCAATTTATTTATTTAACATATTTGGTTTTCAGCATTGATTTTCACAACAGTTTGGATTACAAATTTTCTCCCCATTTCTGCCCTCCCCCCCCACTCCAAGATGGCGTATATTCTGGTTGCCCTGTTCCCCAGTCAGCCCTCCCCTCTATCACCCCCCTCCCCTCTCATCCCCTTTTCCCTTCCTTTCTTGTAGGGCAAGATAAATTTCTACGCCCCATTGCCTGTGTATCTTATTTTTTAGTTGCATACAAAAAGTTTTTTTGTTTTTGAACATCTGATTTTAAAACTTTGAGTTCCAAATTCCCTTCCCTCTTCCCTTCCCACCCACCCTCCCTAAGAAGTTGAGCAATTCAACCTAGGCCACACATGTATTATTATGTATAACCCTTCCACAATATTCATGTTGTGAAAGGCTAACTACATTTTGCTCCTTCCCAACCCATCCTGCTTTATTGAATTTTCTTCCTTGACCCTGTCCCCTTTCCAAAGTGTTTGTTTTGATTACCTCCCCCCCCATCTGCCCTCCACTCCATCATCCCCCTGCCTTTTATTTTTTTTTTATCTTCCTCCCTCTTCTTTCCTGTGGGGTAAGATACCCAACTAAGTATGTATGGTATTCCCCCTCAGGCCAGATCTGATGAGAGCAAGGTTCACTCATTCCCCCCTCACCTGCCCACTCCCCTCCTCTCCTAGAACTGCTTCCTCTTGCCACCTTTATGGGAGATAATCCACCCCATTCTATCTCTCCCTATCTCCCTCTCTCAGTAAGTTACTCTCTCATCCCTTAATTTCATTTTATTTCTTTTAGCTATCTTCCCTTCATCCTCAACTCACCCTGTGTCTGCTCTCTCTCTTTTACATATATATATATATATATACACATACATACACATACATACATATACACATAGATACATGCATACATACACATTCACTTATATATATACATAAACATATATATATATATGCATATATATATATGCATATTCCCTTCAACTACCCTAATACTGAGGTCTCATGAATCATACTCATCATCTTTCCATGTAGGAATGTAAACAAACAGTTCAACTTTAGTAAGTCCCTTGCAATTTCCGTTTCTTGATTACCTTTTCATGCTTCTCTTGATTCTTGTGTTTGAAAGTCAAATTTTCTATTCAGTTCTGGTCTTTTCACTGAGAAAGCTTGAAAGTCCTCCATTTTATTGAAAGTCCATATTTTGCCTTGGAACATGATACTTAGTTTTGCTGGGTAGGTGATTCTAGGTTTTAATCCTAGCTCCATTGACCTCCGGAATATCGCATTCCAAGCCCTTCGATCTCTTAATGTAGAAGCTGCCAGATCTTGGGTTATTCTGATTGGGTTTCCACAATATTCAAATTGTTTCTTTCTGGCTGCTTGCAGTATTTTCTCCTTGACCTGGGAGCTCTGGAATTTGGCAACAATATTCCTAGGAGATTTCTTTTTGGGATCTATTTGCGGAGGCGATCGATGGATTTTTTCAATTTCTATTTTGCCCTGTGGCTCTAGAATATCAGGGCAGTTCTCCTTGATAATTTCCTGAAAGATGGTATCTAGGCTCTTTTTTTGATCATGGCTTTCAGGTAGTCCAATAATTTTTAAATTATCTCTCCTGGATCTATTTTCCAGGTCAGTGGTTTTTCCAAGGTGCCTTAAGGTATCTTGATAAGGACCTCGGAAACACTGACACCTGGGCTATACTGCTGTGTGTGCTCCCATGCTGATCTGGTTTTTTTCTGTTTTCTGGAGACTTCAAGCCTCTTATGCTAATACTTTCTGACTTCCCTGGTATGATCTCAAGGAACCCTCCATGTTTGGTGCTTCTGGACACAAATTTGTAAGCTACATATATGTTCCAATGGTAGTGTTTCTAGGAGGCTGGAGTTATTTGCCTTTTCCTGACACTGATTTTTCTGGCAGCCAAATTTTCTCTTGCTTGTGAACTTCTCCTTGACATTTTATATAATTATTGGATGGAGGAATTTAACTCCTGCAGTTTTTAATTCAGTTTTTTTTAATATTTTTTCCAGATTTTGTGGGGGAAAGAGTATGGAAGCTGGGAGGTCTGCTTCAATTCAGACATCCATCATGGTCAGAAGTTTTCTCCATTTTCACACACACACACACACACACACAGAGACACATACACACACACAGGGGGAGACAGAGAGAGAGAGGCATGCACCACATGCATGCACACACATTCAGTGTTTTATATTTTTTAATAAAAACTTTGTAAATGGTATATTTGTTTTCCTGGGATTTTGACACTTTTATCTTCCAATTTATATAAAGTTTAGGTAAAAGAATTTATCTTTTGGGGCAGCTAGGTGGTGCAGTGACTAGAGCACCAGCCCTGGAGTCAGGAGGAGCTGAGTTCAAATATGACCTCAGACACTTGACACACTTACTAGCTGTGTGACCCTGGGCAAGTCACTTTACCCCAATTGCCCTGCCTTCACCCTGTAAAAACAAACAAACCAAAACCAAAAAGAAACAACAAAAAATAATTTACCTTTCCCATTATGTTAATTGTTTTTTTAGCAAAACTCATTTAAGACTATTTTAATTTTATTTTTGTCGTTTTGTCAGGGAAAAGAACAATGAATTGGAAGTCAGGGAATTAAACTCTATCATGGACTAGATATATGACCCTAGGAAGCTCATTTCATGTATGTGGGCTTCAGTTTTCTCATCTACAAGGTGAAAGTGTCAAACTAGATGAATTTTAAGGTGCCCTGCCCATTTAAAATTCTATGTTGCCCTAAACTTCTAAGAAAAATTAAAGAAAAAAGATTGGTCTTGAAGATATAAAAATGTCAATATATAAAGTTTTCCATTTGGCAAAGTGGCAGATACATCTTTCATAATATTGAGTTATCCTTCATGATCATGATAAAAATAAGATTATGACATTTTAATTATAGATCATTTATGTATACTGCTAAGCTCTTCGGTGAATTATTGACTAGAAATATTTGATAATTCATGTTCTTCTACGAATAGATTAGGATCATCTATTTACAACCTGAATGATTTTTATTCCTAAAGGTAGGTGTACTAAGGAGGGACTTTAAAACAATGACATTGCATTTTCTCATATAATCTATTGATTACAAATGAATTGTCTCATATATTTCTGGGCTGCATTAATGCTTATGACATCTCAGATCATAAGGATTTGTGACTTTTATGGCTATGTAACATATCACCATATGGAATTCTGAAATGAAATTATGTTTTTAACTGAAAAAGGAATAGATGTCTTCTTTATTCATCTGTACATAAAGTGAATTTTACATTTTTAGGAATATCACACTGTAATTAAAATAACCATCTATGATATTTTGTTCTTATATAGTATCCACCTAAGATTTAAAGATAGATTATGAGTACTGTAAAGCGATACAAATTGCTTCCCTTCTTAAACTTCATCCCAATTTGATTTGTGTTAAACTGTGAGTGGGTTGAGAATACAGTACATGGTTTCAGAAATTAAATTGTCTTTAGAGATTATAGCTACTGTGCATGTGTAATTAAGTATACTGATTATTGTCTGTAAAGCTGTTAAAGCCTGCAGTTTTATGGTGGGAGCTTAAAGCCAATGATTTTGAATCAATCAGCTGGAGAGAATTCTAAGATTTTCAAACCATTAGTTTTTTTTTAAGAAACTTTGAGACATGCTCTCTTCTTGCAGTCAATCTGGACATTAAAATCTGGTGAATGTTGTACCATAGTCATTAAACATGCATTATTCTGCACCTGCTGCCTGCAGAACATAGTACTACGTGTTGTGTGGGAGACAAATGCATAATGTTCTGCACGGGGTGAGAAAACTAACCAAAGTTATTAAATGGTAGAAGTGGTATGGACTTTATAGATGATCTAATCCAATCTTATAATTTTGTAGATTAAAAAAACTAATGATTAAAGTGGGAAATTGCCCAGTTGAGGTCCCCTAGCTTGGCAGTAATAGAGCCTGAACTAATATATGAAGGGAGAGAGGAAGGATACAAAATAATGCTCAATAAATGCTTGTTGAGTTGAACTACAGACCATAAAATATATAACATAACTGTGTTGGGAGAAAAAACAATGAAATTAAATGGTCCAATGTTTAAAAAAATGGGAGGACCTGGACATATAATAAGGTCTTCTAGTTAAAATTGAGCACAACTCTCCATCTAAGTTGTGAGCACAGTATCTATACTGTTTCAGGAATCTGTTCCATTATCATATGAAATTATACCATGTAAAAAAGAGTCAGATGAGGTAAATTGGAAATTTTCTTTAAATCTCACATGTTAGTTGCAGAAATTACTGATGAACAAGGTGTATTCGTGCAACTTTACCATTGACAAAAACTATTCACATAAAATTGTGTGTGCTACATATACATATATATATATGTATATATATGGAATCAAAATAGGATAACTTCATAATCATATAGTATCTACTTCTAATTTAGACATATGTATTATGTAAGGTATGCACATGGTATGAAGACAAGTGCCTGCCACTGCACTCACTGCTGTTACCCCGCCCAGCTTTGTCCTTTATGTTCCATATTCCTTTTGCATTAGAATTAATAGGGGAAGGATTGGCTTCTCCAATTTTATATACTGTTAGCTTTTATTCTGTTCTCAACATCTCTCCGTATGTGTCCTCAAGTGACTATGCTTCCTTCTTCCCCCTATCATCATGCAAAACACTTAAAAATATTTTAATCTTCCAACCTTATTGGAGACTTGCAAAGTACTCACTATTAGTAACTGATAGATAAATTAAATCATAGTGTTACTGATACCTTGCCCCATAACTCACATGTCAGTGATGGTGGGAGAAATGATAACCAACATAGACTTGCATACAGCATGAGCCAGGTGTGTCCCCAATTTTTGCCTCTCTATGGTACTCTGGCTTTTGAAATAGATCTTAGTGCAGTAGATAGTGTAGTTTCAGCCAATGGAAGGGACCATTTTGTGTCTTTTTATACACTTCTAGAGTAGGTATGATAACTAGTAATTATGACTAGTATTCAGAAATATTATAGGGATATATGAGAAAAAAGGTTATCAACAAAGAGATATTACTGTCAATTGACATTTACTAACTCCATGATCTGATACATATCCTTTAATTTCTCTTAGCCTCAGTTTCTTTGACTGTAAAATGAAAGGGTTGAACTTGATGACCCCTAAGGTGATTTCCAGCTAAAATTTGTGATAATATCATCACATCCTGTATTCCTCTGGATTTTTGTACCTAATCCTACACAGTAAATCATCTGTCAAGCATATTCTCAATATAAAAATGTTCCTCTAAGAAATCAGTAAGGCAAGAAATAATGTAGGATGTATTATTTTTTTCAATGTTAACATTTGTAAGACTCCTTAAGAACTTGTTAAAGAGGAAGGATCTAACCTGATTCATCTAAATATATAGATTTTTAGTTTCAATAAGTGTCATTATATAGCATTGTATCCTTTAAATTAATAGGTGTCGTATTACACAGTGTTATACATAATAGTTCTATTTAGAAATACTATTCAGCATTCTGGTATTTATCTGAAGGCATGGAATGGATTTTTAGTTCACAGAATTCATTAATTATTAAAGGGAAGAGATTATTTGGAAACTGTGAATGTCACAGTAAAGAATGTTGCTAAAAGAATCTTAGTTTTACTGAGGGGGGAAAACTATACTAAAGATTCATTGAAGTAATTCCTGTACCCAAAATGATCTTTCTTGCCTCAGACTTCCTATACTATATTATGGCATTTTCTATATATCATAAGCCTGAAAATGAAAAGAGCACTGGAATGGGATTTGGGAGACAAGAAATTTAGTACTACATCTGCCGTTAACTTACTTTTTGACCTTAAGGAGATCACAAACTCTGGGGTTCCATATACTTGTAAATTAAGGGAGCTGTATTTCCTACCAATGAACATATCAGATCTCATCTACTCCAATTTCCATGGAGTAAAGACTAAGTCTAAGACATCTTTTTATCCCCTGAGATTCTAGTAAAATGCCTTATATTTAGATGCCATCCAATAAATCCTTATTGAATAAATATATTACTAAGTTATGTTTATGTTGTTTTTTTTCAAGGAGAGAAAATAGTAAAATTACAAAGGCAGCCATTATGATGTCAATGGTGGGCTTGGGTATTCTATGTTCCTCCCTCATTTAAACTTTACTATGTATTTAACAAGTCAAGAACAGGGATTCTTAACCTGTTCTGTCACAAATGCCATTTTCTGTCTAGTAAAGCCAATGGATCCCTTCTCAGAATAACATTTTAAAATGTATAAAATAAAATACAGGCAATTACAAAGGAAACCAATTACATTGAAAGGTATTTATCAAAATATAAAAAAAAACAATAAAAAGTTCAAGGACCTAGGATTAGGAACCTCTTGCTTTAGAGTCTATAGTGAGGGTATGAGGAAGTTAAGTCAATAAATATTTACTAAGTACTCTCTCTATGCCAAGGACTATTCTAAGAAGGAGGGATAAAGAAAAAGGCAAAAGCAATCCTTGTCTTTAAGGAGCTTATAATTTAATGGAGAAAAAAAAACAAACAACTATATACATATATATGTAATATATAAAAAAAACATACATATAAATAATACAGAGGGAGGGAAGGAGAGAGGAAGGAGAAGAAGAGGCAGACAGACAGAGAGAGAGAGACAGAGACAGACTCAGAGACAGAGAAACACAAATAGAAGGCAATCTCAGAGAGAAGCACTAGCATTAAGGAGGACCGGAAGAACTTCTTGAAGAATATGGGATTTTAGCTGAAAATTGAATAAAGCAAGGGAAGTTAATAAGTTGAGGATGAAGAGGGTGAGTATTCTAGGCATGGGGGATAATCAATGGACATTAGTGAGTCAGGAGATGGAATGTCTTGTCTTAGGAATAGCATGGAATGCAGTAGAGTATGTGGTGAGGAATAAGGGACAAAAACTTGCCGGTTCCTAAAATGTGCTTTCTTGCTGCTATAAAATATACACAGGCCAGGGCCAGTGACTACTAGGAGGCAGTTATATTCTTATGTCATCCTCTAATGTCAAGTTACCATCTTTCTCTACATCAGAGACCCAATTCATAAACAATAATTAGGTAGGGTACTCTGAGAAAACAATCTTTGTTTTCAAAGTGCAGAGAGCCTCAAAATCAATTGATCTAGCTATTCAATTCCAATATTTATTCTGGTTTGACAGGTTAGGCACAGATACAATAGATACAGCGACTGCCTCTGCCCACAACTTCAACATCTGCTATTGGTTGGTCTGGAAGGTAAAGGCCTTTGGGGTTTTTTACATGGAGGTAAACAGTGGGTGTTAGAAACTTTTGTTTTCTAAATCAAAACCCAATTTAGAGAAAGCAGACTGCAGGCACCTTTGAATACACTAATCATTAGTAAAGACAAACATGAGGGTTGGTAGGATTCCTTTAATGTCAAAGGCTATACTTAATTGACTCAGTCATTTTAGCTATTTCTATCTATATTTATTCCCCTTCCCTCTCTGCAGGAAGGGCTTTGATTTAACCAGATTTGATCTAGCAAGAAGTAAATACTATAAAAGGTGAGTCAAACAGATACAGTCATCATCATGTACAAAAATCTAAGGTAATACTGTCAAAGACATGGAAAAATGAAAACAGGCTCAGTGAGAATATTAATTATATAAGTTATTAAAATGAAAAAGCAAGTACATTTTGTAGAGTGGTAGGGTGGTTAATGTGAAGAATTTAGCATTTTCTCATCTGTCAGGTTAAGCAAGTCATCATGGAAGTAGTAGACTCTCAAGAATTGTGTGTGTGAAGGGTTTAATTGCATTGGAAAAGACTGCATTCTAGAAACAACATATAATCAGAGGGGATATTATGAATTGAGTAAACAGAATAATGATGAGGACAAAGAGGTAGAGACAAGGAGAGTGAAAGAAAGAGAAAGGGAGAAAGGTAAAGGGAGGTATAGAAGGAAAAGGAAAGAGAGAAAGGCTGATGAAGGGCTTTAAAATCAATCAATCAGTTGATGGCTTTGACTATTCCTGTTCTTGTTCCTAAGTAAAACAACTGTATAGGGACCCAATCAGAGGATGTCATGGTTGATGTGGTAGTTGCATAAGATCTGTTAACGAACTTTTTTTTAAAGATAAACTGGCCTGGGGCCTAGAAATCTGAAGAAAATTTAATGGTGGTACAATTATTTAGTAAATAAGTCAATAAACATTTGTTAAGTACCTACTACATACTAGGCACTGTGCTAAGCTTTGGGGATACAAAAGGAAAAAACAAGCAAAAGACTGTCCCTTCCTTCGGGGAGAAGCTAGGTGGTCAAGTCAATATAGCTCTGACCCTATAGTCAAAAACACTTGAGTTCAATATTTGGCTGTAGGCCCTTATCGGCTGTTGGTCCCTAGTTAAGTCACTTATTCTGTTTGTCTTAGTTTTCACATCTGTAAATGAGGAAAATGATAGCACCTAGTTCCCAGGGTTGTTGTGAGGATCAAATGAAATAAAAAAAAATTGTAAAGTACATTGCACAATGCTTAGCACAGTAAACACTATATAAATGTTAGCAGGTAAGACAGCAACAACAAAAAAATAAATATATACTAGCAAGCTATGCATGGATAATTAGGAAATAAAAGAACAATGACACTACAATTAAGAGGGGTTGGAAAAGGCTTCCTTTAAGAGATGGAATTTTCAAGTGGGCTTAAAGGAAGCCAAGGAAGAGAATGGGTAAAGATTAGGAGGGTAACCATTCCAGTCATGGGGGAGAGCTAAAGAAAATGTCCTGAGCTAAGAAATGGAGTATCTTATTTGTGGATCATCCAGGAGGCCCATGTCCCTGGATCAAAGATAAAAGGGAGGAAAGTATAAGAATATTGGAAAAGTAGGAGTGGGCTGGGCCTTTGAACCCCAAACAGAAGATTTTATATTTGAACCTAAAGGCAAAAGACAGCAACTGGAGTTTAATGACTGGAACAGGGGTGACGTGGTCAGACCTGTGCTTTGAGAAATCACTTTGGTAGTTGAATGGAAGATGGATATGTGTGGGGAGAGACTTAGGGCAGGCAGAGCTACCAGAAGGCTATTGCAATAGTCCAGATGTGAGATAATGAGGGCCTGCACTAGAGTTATGGCAGTGTTAGAGAGAAGGGGGTATATTTAAGAGATGTTGCAAAGGTGAAATTGACTGGACTTGGCAACATATTGTATATGTGGAGTGAGAGATAGTGAGGAATTCAGGATGTTATCTGGGTTGTGAACCTGCGGGACTAGAAGGATGGTGTTGCCCTCTACGCTAACAGGTATGTTATGATGGGAATATGGTTTATGGAAAAAATAATCAGTTCAATTTAATGATGATATTTATGTTTTATATCAGCTACTTTCATATTGTCTAAATGGATACACTTCCCTAATATTTCAAGCATAAACTCTGGTTAAGGAAACCAAATGGTATTTCTCTAACTGTAGATATTGAACCAGCACTGACTGTTTATAGAAAACAGTCTTTGAATATTTCAGAAAGGATGACTTAACAATGATTGAGTAAAAAGAACACCCATATATAATCTAAAACCTCAATTTTCCACTAATTACATCCTCTTTCTTTAGCATACTCTTTTTGGTATCTGCTAATAAACAAAAATAGCTTTCTATTTCTTCTTGTCTCCCTTTTCCCATTGTGGTTAGCGTGGGTATCTTCAATGTTAAAAAGTTTCCAGATATAGAGGTGAAGCAATATAAATCTAAGAAAGAAAGGAAAGGAAAAGCAGCGATCAAAAGAGAAAGGGCAATGGGGTTAAATATAAAATCTGAGAAGGATTTAGAAGTAAAGGAGCACCAAATTTTGGAGGGGAAAGGTTCATCTTAGGAAAAAGGAAAGTGAAATAAATTCTCTGAGATTTATTTGGCAGGTGTAGCTTGGTCCCAAGAATATTACATCAGAAGTGAATGATGTTCTTTCCATTCATTCACAAGATTCTGAGTCTGAATTCATGATGCCCTCTGCCCTAAATCTCCCACCTCTGCTTACTTTTAGAGTGGGGATGGAATAGTGGTTGTCTTTAGAGTGAGAATCCAAAAGATCTGTCAAGATTAGGGTGCCCTGAATGTTTTCAAGCAGAAAAACAGTGTGATTGCTTTATCTTTCTTATGCATGATTCAGAAAGAATTCCTGCTAAAGTGTAGTTTAAGTTTGCCAATCTATGAAGTTCCTTATGTTCCTGAGATTTTGTGATTTTGTATATTGTAGAGATTGAAGTTTCCTTAGAGATCACCAGTTCAAAGTTCTCACTCAATAGATGAGGGAAATGAGCCTGAGAGATGCTCAGTGTCTTACCCGGGATTGCACAGCACATCAAAGGTCAGATTGAGACAGTTGTAGTCACACCTCCCGATACCTAACCCAACTCTCTAACATTATAAGACATTGTCTCTTGGCATAGTTTCTTGTAGTTGAGTGTTTTCAATGAAACATTTCCTAAGCAAAAGGAAGTCTCTCAAATTATTTAGATTAGAATTTAGTTGTGAATAAATTAATTAATAAAAAGGAGAAAAATAATTTAGTTATGACTGTGATTATTTCTTTTAAAATTTGAACATATCATTTAGTTAGTGCATGGGACTTCTGGTATGGAAACTATTTCCACTGATACAGATCAATTACTCCTCTGTAACCGTTATGGTCTTAAAGGTTAGCCTAGGACACTTGAGGGTTAAGTGGCATTCCAGTGATCACACAGTATAGATTATAGGCAGGACAGGACATTAGGACTTCTTGACTGATAGAGAGGCAGTGTGTTAGTGTAAAGAACACTGGCTTTGGAGTCAGAGGACATTGGTTGAAATGTCACATTTGATACTATCTACGTGACATTGGGACACGTGACCTTCGTAGACTTTAGTTCCTGCTCTATGAGGGGATTTGAATAGATGGGCTTTTAGATCCCTTCCATCTCTACTTCTTGGATCCTATAACCATCCTTTCATTAAAGCACACTGCCCCTTGTGATTACTTTAAACTCATGAAATCCTTTATGGAATAGTATTATGCATCTCAAGGATAGTTCATTCTCCATTATTTGTAAAATCCCATTGCTTTATTCAGGTTGTTAAAAGAGAAAAAAGAGGAAAATATTATATAAATAGGCTTAGCATATTTATGGTTTAATTATTCACTTTGCCATTGCATTCATTGAGTGTTTAGAAAACATACATATTATTTGCTTGTTGAAATGCTAGGTGACATTTCTGCTTTGATAACTAGTTATTTGTCTTCTTAAAATAGTCTGAGTAGGAAGTAACATACATAGAATTCTGTGACATCTATAACAGGTTTGAGTTTTATAAACCATAGCCAGCTTGTTTCAATAAATGTCCATATTGGAGTTGGTTAAGGGTGTTAAATAGGACCTTTCAACACCAATTTAAAGAATTGTAGTCTCTACTAAAAGTCACATCTTTTACTCGAAATTATGTCTTTATGATTGTGAACCAAAATAAAACATTCTGGAATGAGGTTGTTTTAGTACGATTGTATTGTTAATAATTGAGAATGACTACTTTGAATAAAGGTATTTAGTTCTTTTTTTAAAAAAAATCACCTCTTTTTTGGAAATAAAGGGTTTTAGTTTGCCTACATTATGTGCAGGGAATTATTGATACTATAGCACTGTTGACATAGGGCTTGGTGTGATATTTGGTCTTATGCCTTGTGAAAATCTTCTGCTTAATATTGTCATAAAAATGTTGTCATTTGGGGGCTGGGGGGAGGAAGGATAGAGTATCAATGTATGGAGAAAGCAGTAGTTTAAGAGCATCTACATGTTGAATAAATACAATTTGACTACTTTAAAGGCAAAAGTTAAACAGCATATGGTTGACCTTACATAAAACCCCTTAAGCAAAAACCTTCCCAGGCACATGTTGTATCCCTGTCCATTTAAAAGAAATCCATATTTACCCAATAGGGTATAGCTGATAGAAATAACATCTGCTCACAGCTGCCAGTTACTCCTCTTCTGTTGTGGCTAAAAAAAAGCACTTTCTTAAATTGAATGTAACCTTTTAAATTGTAGCCATATTAATTAATATTTCATTTCTTTGTCAGAGAACAGAATAGGGAAAGGATTTTGTTGTTGTTGCTGTTGCTGCATATTGACATCTGGTCAAACAAAGTGAAAATTTCTGACTTGAGTCCAAAAATCTCAACAGAGAAAGCTATTCTGTATCATATTCATCAAAATGTATTTCTTGGAAAAATTGTTCTAATTGCAGCTTCTCACATTATAAACACACATGCTTGAATTCATACATGAATGCATTAAAACCAACTGTCCAGTGACAATTTGCAGAGTGATATTAAATTACCTGGTGGTTAATCTTTTTTGTCATAAGCCATTGAATGTTCATCCTCTGAAAAGAGACAGACGCCATCAAGCCCATGCTCCAAGGCTTCTCCAGTTGGTGAAATCCTGCCAGAGATTGACCTCCATTGTCATTAGCCCTTGAAAAATTAATACCATTTCCATCCTACAATAAAGCATGAGTGAAGAGTCTTGGGGGATGACAGCACCCAAATAGCACTGATTTTTTTTGTCCTTCTTGATTCAGCATCTAAAACATTAATACTCTAGATTAATATTTATTGAAATGAATGTTAATTGATATAAATAATGCAATAAAATGAATATCTGCATTCAAAATATCAACGGTCATTTCTATAGCATTAAATTTGACTCCATAATTTCCCATTGTATTTAAATGTGACTTTATTTTAAGAAAATTTTAAAAAGAAACCCATACCTATAAAACAGGAAAAATAGGCAATCCTGTTCAATACAGAAAGTTTCTTCCCATTACAAAGTAATTTACTAAATATTTCAATTTAATTTATTTCAAGAAACATTAGGTAATACCTGATATATTATGCAGAAGTATCCAGGTGGCACAACAAATAGAGAGAGATGTCCTGGGAATCAGTGTGACTCCTGCCACAGAGACTTTTTAGCTGTATAATCCTGGGCAAGTCACTTAAACATAGTCTGCCTCAATTTCCTCATTTGTAAATATAGAATAATAATAACACTTACCTTCCAGCATGGTTGTGAGGATAACATGAGATAATATTTGTAAAAGCATCTTGGAAGCCATAAAGCTCTGTGAAAATGTGATAATGTCCATGATCAAGTCACTTTTCTAGTTTTGTATAATTTTTCAGAAAAAAAATATTGATGAAAGGCAGGTGTTCCTGTATACTTCCCAACAGGCTCCTGTAATTATTCTTTTAGTCAACTTACTCCATTCTTCTGGGTCAATAAATATAATTACTATCACCACTACCTCAGTCCATTCAGTGTCCTCACGTGAAACACAGCAATGCTGTGTTTTCGTTGTTATTCTACCTTTCGCCATTATAATGACAGTCCTCGCTTTCTCATTGTAAATGAATTACCCACAAATGATTGGGTAGTTCTTATAGACAGATGCCCTTCCTGAATCTCAAAAAAATTAAAGGTACCAATTCTTTGGTTTCGAATTTAGATTAATTGAATAAGCATTGATTTTGGGCAAGCCCACTCTAAACTGGTTTATTCATTAATAATATGGGGGAAATTATACACTATTTTCAGTAGTATTGTGAAGAGTAGCTGCGATTGTGACTACAAAGCATTTCATAAATTGTCAAGTGATTGATGAATGTTTGTGCAAAGATGAGGTGTTGGCTTTCCTTTTTATAGCTTGGTCAAAATGTACCCACACTTTCTGTAAAGCAGGATGATAAGACCATAGATGGAGAGCTTTAAGGAAACTTATAACCCATCAAGGGCAACTGTCTCATTTTACAGACGATGAAACAGAAACACAGAGAAGTTAAAGTATTTATTCAAACAGCTTGTAATTGTCTGAAATGAAATTTGAGGCCAAGTCTTTTGACTTGAAGTCCAGTGCCCTAACTACTAAACCAAAGGCTATGAAAGAAAAAAAAATGCTAGTATAGTTCAATTATGAGAATTTTGCAAGTAGATGCTGTCCTACTCATTGTCTGAAGAAAACAAAGGTATCTGATAAATGCTTATTTTTTTGTTGCTTTAATTTTAGATATTAAGCTTTTAAAATGAGTTATATTGGTATGTAAAGAAGGGAGAAAAGGCTTGTATCCTCCATTGCTGTCTTCATAATATCAAGAGTCCTAGAGGAAGACCCATTTTGTGGAATCCTATATGTAGGATTTATGGTAGGACACAGACAACAATCAACCAGAATTGTCAAGCATGAATGGCTTGTTATCTGCATCAATGGAAGGAGCAGGTATGCAAATCAGTGACATCACAGATCCATCAAATTAGCTGCTTGAGGAAGAATGGAAAGGCCACTGATTTCTGGATCAATAGATAGGTTTTTAAATTCCAGTCTTGATACTTACTAGCTGTGTCCACGGACCATTATTTTTGATAATCTGCATTTGAGATAGCAACATAGTCCCAGTGTCACATTTTCTTAGGCAGCCCAATCTTTTCTTCACTTTTGCTGATGACTTTGAAAATTTTTGTTGTTGTGCATTGCATAAGCTATTATGTGAGTTAACAAATTGAATTCATATATATATATGATATGTGTGTGTGTGTGTGTGTGTGTGTGTATTTGAAACATAACATTTCCGCAGCAATTGTGGGAAGGACATGACATTTCTCTTGAACAGGTTTAGTCTGACACAATTAAGTTGTCTGGGAAATGCTATAAAGAAATGCCTAGACCAGTGACTTGCTCACCAATGTTATCACATTTTCGTAGAGCTTTACAGGTTGCAACATATTTTTACAAATATTATCTCATGTTATCCTCACAACAATCCTGGGATGTGTTATTATTATTCTATTTTTACAAATGAGGAAATTGAGGCAGACTTTGTTTAAGTGACTTGCCCAGGATCATACAGCTAAAAATTTCACTATAAATTTTTCAATAGATTACATACTTACCCTGTCTTAATTCAATTAAGATTTTTCTTAATCCAGGTAATGGACAACAACTGCAATCTGTTGTCATGAAAATAAAATAATACAATGAAACACAAATACTTGTGCCATGGAAAAGTAGTTGGTTTCATCTGTACCTATGCCCAGGACTTTTTGCTTTATTAAAACCTTAATTTACTTTTCTTCTCCTTGGATAATTTTTTTAATGTGGAAGAGAAGTTTAAAGATTAATTCCCTTATTATTTATCTTTTTCTAGCAAGCAAGCATCTTTACTGATTGTATGTTCTGTAAATCATTTTGAGATTTCTGTGCTTAGTCAAATGGATCTTCTAAAATCCAAAGGGCTTTTCAACAATGAAGCCATATTTTGAGCTCTCACATTACTGTTGTGCTTCATCATTCCTATTTTGCAAATGCAGTAGGAGATCTAAAAAGCATTTGACAGATCTGCCAAATTACCTTTAAATTGGCCTCCATAGTGCTATGAAGCCATCTGTGGCCTAGCTATTATACTGAATGAATGAGAAAGCATTTATTAAGCACTTACTATGTGCAAAGCCCTGTTCGATGATCTGGGAATATAAATAGAGAAGAAAGGCATTTCCTGCTCTTACAGAACTCACATTTTAAGAGAGTAAGATAACTCATATAAGAGGGTCTAGCTTCAGGGCAGAGTGCTTTGAAAACTTTAAAAGGTTCTACAAATATTTAAATATTAGGCATTGTTGTTATCATCATTATCATTTTGGCAAAGTTCATTATTAAGTTACAATTAATTGGCTTATCTAATATTCCTCTCTTCACTTTTGTTGAAATACAATTACACACACACACACACACACACACACACACACACGCTATGTTAAATTTCACTGCTTTTCAAATCCATTTGTGTTCACTTATTTAGGATTAATAAAATAAGTAGGTTGATCTTTATCCTTAACAGGTCCTGATAAAAAGGCAGGTGACAAATTCGAGCCACCAAATAAGATTATGCTCTTATAATTTGTTGGTCTTTTGTAAGACTCTCTATGTAGCACTCTTGAGTAGGTCTTCTGTTCCAGGTTTTATAAAAGACTCTTTAAAAGAAGCTCCAAATTGGGATGCCAGGGTATTAAACATTCAGTGAAGCATTTAAGGAAAAGTATGGATATAAAGACTTCAATAACCATTCATTTACTCTGAAAACACTACTTGATTAAATCAAAAGCTAACTGCATTTGGACTTCTTGCATTATAAAAGGGAAACTTCCAAGAAATGGCAGCCATGTCCATCTATTTTTCTTACTTGACATAATTAATCCTCCTAAACCCGTATGGTAAATGTATCATTGATTTTAAATGCATGAATAAAATATACTGTGGTGTGCTGCCTTATGTCTCACATTTGGCAGTACAGAGAAAAGGACATGCATGATGTGCTAAGGTAAGAGTTGATGGTGGATTTAATTAATATTGGATCTAGTAGAAAAGGAACATTTTAAAAATGACTTCACAGTTATACATGTCCTCTCAAAGGATAGGGTTTTTTCCCTTAAAAAAAAGAGGAAAATGATTAGAAGGAAGCAAATTTTGCCTTTTTAGTCCTTGGTTTTTCATGGTAATAGTAAGGACAGTTGGAAGTAGATTTCTGGAGTGCTTAGTAATCCAAGCCTGACATGAATCAATTAATTCATCAAAAAAAATTGACTGCCTAACATACCTTGTGACCAGGCCTGTGCTAAATGATGAAATTGTAGATATCAAAATGTGGCAGTCCTTGCTCTTGAGGAGTTCTCATTCTATCAGAGAAGAAAATATATACATATATATATATATACTGGATAGATAGATATTTGATTGATGCAAAATAAATATGAAGTAGGTTAGGGAGGGATTCAATAACAGGTGATGAAATCAGGAAGACTTAATGTATAAGATAATGGTTGAGTAAGGGATTCTGTGAGGTAGGACTGAGGCATGGAGATGGGAAATGATGATCAACTGCTAGAAGGCAGTTTTTTTTTTAAATATTAATTCCTCCTTCCCACCCTCTTAAACTTTAGAATGGAGAAAGGAGGATGATGTCAAATGAGGCTGGAGAAGTAGGTAGAACCCAAGTTGAGAAGGGCTTTACTATCCCAAAGGAGGAATTGATCATTGATCCTAGAAGCAATAAAGAGTCATTAAAGTTTGTTGATTGATGGAGAGATGTGGTATAACTATAAGCCATTAAGACATTTGCTTTGCCTACTGTGTGGAGTATGGAGACATTCAACCAGAGACAATAATGGGAGAGGAAGGACATTATAATAGCTTAGAGGTGATAAAGGCTTGAATTGGAATTGTGGCTGTGTGAGTAGTGACAGAGGAAGATGCAAGAAATGTTGTGAAGATAGGAATTAATCAGAAAGGAATTGGACAAGAGATATGAGCAAAATATTTAAAAAAGAAAAACCAGGGAAAAAAAGATTGCATAAAAGGTCTTCTCTCAGTATTCATCCTCCTTAACCTTTTTACAGCATTTGGCATTAGTGATCTTACCCATTTTTGTTTAAATTTTCTTTTTTAACTTCCCTGAAATGACATTGTCTCAGTTCCCTACCTCACTGGCTTCTCTTCTGTCTACTACTTCCTAAATGCACATTCCCCCCCCCACCCCAGATTCAGTCATTGGCATTTTTTTCTTTGTTCTCTATATCCTCCTTATTGACAATCTAATACTTGTATAGTCTTTTTTGATTCTGTTCATTCATCATGGGAATTCCCTTTTCTATACAATTTCTACAAAATCTGATTCAGGTTTTCCAAAGCCATCTCAAATGACTTCATGAAGCTTCTCGTGATCACCCAACCAAATGTCTCCAATTCTTTGAACCACAAAATAAGTTTCTTGTAACTCTGTTATGGGATTTAAAATTAACCTATTATAAGAAATGATGTAATTGTCTCAACTCCTTTGCTACCCTATAAAATTCTTAAGAAAAGAAACTGTATCTCATTTCTGCATCCCTCAGAGTGCTCAGCACCATATTATAGGATGACACCAAATTAAATCTTTGTTGAATTTGAATAAAAAACATATTAGCAAAAATTAAAAATGTATATCAGCTTGCTGTGAATCTTGGAAGAAAGTTGAAAGAACAATTTATAGTTGTGGAATATAGATGACCTTTGGTGGGGGAAAGAAAAGAAGAAAAGGTGTCTGACAAGGTAAAAGGAATGTAACCAAGTTGGGTTTTTTGTAATTTTGTTTTATTTTTAAATTGGCACAACCTTATGGATTTATTGGTGCAGAATAACTGTTCATGAAGTATAAAGAGACTTCATAACAATCTCATAAGAATTTCTTCCCATCAAAATAATCAATAGGCCAAAAATGTAAATCTTAATGATCATAGATTTAGAGCTGGAAGGGAACTTTATAGGCCATGAGTTTCATTAGGTGATTAATACTATTAACTATACCCTTTAATAGATAAATTGAGTCTCAGAGAAATTGTGACTTACCCAAGGTCACACAAGAAGTGAATAGCTGATGCAGAATTTGAAATCAGTTCTTCTTGATTCCATATCCAGAACTCTAATTATTATACCCTCTAGATGCCTAAGCATTGAAGAAAATCAAAATTATGTGCTAAAATATAAACTATGGGAAAAATGAAGAGGTAAAGAAAAAATAAGACCTGCTTTCTTAATTTTAAAATTTGTTCCTACTCCATTAAAATTAAGATCAGAGAAGCAAGCTATCAAATATAACATATGATAATTTGCATTTAAACTAAGTTATAAAATGCAATTTATAATGTATTTGAAAATCACATCCTACTAAGATTCCAGTGAAACTGATAAGCTTCAGTATCATATATGCATGACTGAGACAAATGGCTACAATATATTAAACTTGTCTAATATTTTTATCTTATAATTATCGTGAATATGTAACTTGGTGTATTCTAAGGAAAAATGAAAATTCTGGCCCCAATGCTTACAATCTAATTAGAAAGAACAAAAATAAAATTAGATTTATACAGGGAGAGCTATAATTAAAATCTTCCCCTCCCCCTGTCTTTTTATCTTGGCTTTCTCATAGAGATATTGGTTTCAAACTTGGTTTCATCTCAAATTTTCATTTCATTTGGGTTGATATATGGTTTTTACATAGCTAACAGCAATGATGGCTTATAATCTATTTTTAAATTCCTTTCCACAGAAATGAACTCATCATACTTTATTTAGAAAGAGTTACATAAAATTTTAATTATATAGCCAAATATCTGCATACATCAATTACATTATACCCAAAAACTTTAAGAGTAAAAAAAAGTATTATATATTCACCATCATTGAAATAATAGTGTATTAATACAACTTTATTTATCAGTATACTTTAGTCTGGAATTTGATGGAGAAGGTTAAATTGAAGAAGAAAAAAATGTTCTATTGATTCCAGAAGCAGAATCTAGTGAGAAACATCATCAATTTAGCATAGTGAAGAATTATTGATCTCAAATTCACTATTGATTTTCATGAGAATATAATAGTCCTTTGGAAAGGCTTTACCAAAATAAATTCAAATTTTCATTAAGTATTTTCTCAAAAATCAAATTCCCCTAAAAGAGAAAACCCAGGTTTTTGATGGGCAGTTATTTTTTTTAGATTCCGTCATATCCACAAGTAATCTGGAGTAGGCAATGCAATATTACATATCACACAGAAAATTGTTGGTTAATTTTTCTTACTACTTGTGTGTTTGCAAAAATGACATGAGAATACTTTTGTATCTTGTCAATAAATTGGTACCTAGAAAGCCATCACTGTTCAGAAAAACAACCACAATTGTACAGCATTTAAAGTAAAAGAATAGGGATCCCCCATTTACTACATCTGAGACCTTATTCAAGTCATTTAACCACTACATTTTTTAATTTCCTAAAGGGGTTGGTCTATATGAGCTCTTAGGTCCCTTACAGATCAAAATCTATGATTCCATGACTCATAATAATGTGCCCTTTGGACAATTTTCTATGCTAGACAGATATCTGTCTTCAAGAAATTTATATTTTTTATATGTAAAAAACAAAAAACCAACACCCAAACAAAACCCATGCACTCGAATGATTCTACAATCCAGGATCTCATTATCCCACCCCGGACCTCCTATGCCATTGGAGATGAGGATACAAATTACAAATTTATATGAATATGTATTTTATCTAATGCACGTGATTATAAGCTTCCTGACATATTGCATGCTTAATCAATATTTTTGAATGAAAAAATAAGTAAATATTCAGCAGATCATGCTTACTTTGATATTTTATCAAACCAACACATACTTTTTCAATGAGCAAGCATAACTGGAGTCATTCCAAGTCTCCATTGATTCAGTTACTATATCAAGCTGAGAATGAAAGTTTCCCTTGGACTGGATCTGGAAAAATCTGGCCAATATAGTCTGAAAAAGTTTCTTTTCCCATTAGTTATTTCTGGGTAGAAACTGTACTAGCAAAGAAGATTTACCCCACCTTGAAAAACAGTTTGAATGATCATCCCAGAGATATAGCTCATTTTTAGCATGGTCTGCTTATTTGTTCTGATGCTTGTGTGAAATAAATGAAACAAACACACATCAGCAATAATGATAAAAACAAACACCAATGCCAACCCAAATCTGTACATTACTATTCATACACCTGTTTCTTGTCATTGCTTCCTTTTTTATTTACAGTGGAAATTTTGAATCAAGAGAACTAATAAAATGTTGTTTTCCTTTCACTGACAGGGCATCTGTTATATATGTATGTGTTAGCAGCTCAGCTTTGGGTTTAATCTGTGTAAGCATAAAGAATGACGTGAATAAATTTCTTGGCAGAAACTAATTCTCTTTGAAATTAAAGTATTTTTCTTAAATTGAGGAAAAGGATCATTCACACCCAAATATGCATGTTATTGGTTTACCTTCTGGAATAAAATCCAGAAAGTATGTGTGGTGTGAATGTAAATATAAATGAATCAATAAATAAACATGCATTAAGGCTGTTCTATGTGTAAAGCACTTTTAGACGCTTTTATACAAATACAAAATTTAGATAGTCCTTACCATCAAGGACCTTATATTCCTTTTAAAAATTCATTTTTTTAAATTTTATGTCACTTTCATTTCTAAATATATTTCTTTCCCTCTTATATTGTTGTCATCTATAATAAAAATAAGGTTAAAAAGCAATTCGGCAAAGACTAAGCAATATAGTAACTGAATCTAGCAACACATGAAATGTCCTATACCCATAGATGCCCTCCTGCACCAACCCCCACCTCTGTAAAGAAGGGAAAGAGGACCATTGTTCTTATGCCTTATTTGGGGCTAAATTTGGCCATGTAATAATATTGTTCTATTTTTGTTGTTCTTTACACTTTTATTGTTGTTATCAACATGTGTATTCTTTTCCTGATTTTGATTCCTTTATTTTGCATCAGTTTATATGATTCTCCATGTTTCTATAGGCTCTCCATGCTCATCATTTGTTACAAATTAATAATATTCCATTACATACAAATATTACAATTGTTTTAGCCATCCCACAGTTGGTGGTTATCTCCTTTGTTCCAGTTCTTTGCTAAAAAAAAGTAGAGGTTCCGTTCTACGAAAGCAACAAAAATACTGTCAATAAATTATATATTCTGTAAGTACTAAATACAGTGTATAACTAAAAATGGGTGAAGATCAACCAGCAATTATGTTCTTGGAAAATAAATGTGAACATGACAAGATGAAATTCCTAAATTTTCTTCTCTTTTGCTACTTAATAGTGAAACTTATTCTCCTCTGGTGTCCCTCTTGAGGACAGGTCTTGGTATGTGGAGCATTCCTCATGTGATTAACTTATAGACAGACATGGACAAGAGATCCAAATAATGGGTACAGCTATTACTAGGTTGGTTGTAGCATCTTTGGAGGGGATAGTTATATTGATAATGAAACCAAAGGTCCATTTGGGCATTTTGATATTTCTTCCCTATTATATACATGAGGTATCATACACTATGTATGTATGTGTGTGAACATATCAGTCATATATACAATTGAAATACACTTTGCATGTTATTGAAAAGCAACATTTTACAATTTAGATGATAACTTCACACAATTAATGTACTAGGGGGAACATTGCATTATTAGTATTTATCATATAATATCTTTAATCTAAATCGATAACTTTTAAATAGGTTTCTTTAAAGTGGAAAGGGTACATAGTACCCCCAAAAGAGATGGAAACCTAATTTTACCTTATCATTTTTAGCCTTTATTTAAACGTACCTTTTGGATGAACAAATTCCTAAAATATCAGCTTACTAAATATTTCCTAAAGCTCTTTTAAAGATTTGTGTTTATTAATTTGAAGACAGGCTTATTCTGTTTGACCTGCTTCAAAAGTTTTGAGGGTTTATATTTAGCTACAACAAAATAGTCCATTTAAATATAATTCTGCTTGAGAGAATAAGAGATGTTAAACTTTTTTATACTTCATATTTTACAGAAATGTAAAACAGCTGGTATTTTTATCCATTAAATATAAAAAATAAAATTAGCATTAAAAAGAAGAGGCAACAGGTGAAGCTTTTTGAAAATTTGGGAATTTAATGATATCCAAGAGCCCTTGAGTTTATTTTTCATAATTATTGTGTTCTCCTTAGGAATCCCTGATGATGCATTCATAAGTTTCTTGCATAACATTGGTTTTTAAAACTGTGGGGTGCAAGAGACCAAAAATCTCAGGAAGTAAGAAACATTTAAATAAAGTAAATTAAAAATATTAATCCTTTATAAATAAAAATATCTGGTTATAATCATTCATGGTCTAGGACCTCCAAAGAGAACTGATATATTTGCCCCAGTGATTTAGGCAATGAACTTTTGCCTGAATTATGAGAAGCCTATTTTGAATTCAGTTTTATTTTCCATAACTATCCAGATAAATGCCTCAATAGTTCTTATGTTCTATAAAATTTGTGTATTTAACATTCTAATATAAGAGGTAGGCTGGGTAGGTCCTTATGGAATATTCTATGACTCATTACAAATTCTAAATTTTGTTCTAAAAATGCTGTCTACTAATATTATGACCGATAGGGAAAGGAGAGTTTGGGAGAATAGAAATAATGTGATGACCTTTGGGTTGACGTTTGGGTCATCACCTTTGGGATGACCTTTCTCCTCAGCCCCACATTCAAGTTTAGATATTTTATTAAATGTATTGCTTTACAACTGGTATGTTTCCTTATTTGTAAAAAAAAAAGGGAGTTGGCAGAGATGTCACTTTCAATTGAAAAGTTCTGATAATGTGACACTTTCACACTCACTGCTTTAAAACATAAATTTATATTTTTAATGAAGCTGTTTTTAAAATGGTATTTTCAAAAACCTTTCCACATGGAGAGACTGGCTTGTCAGTTCTCTTGGAGGAATTGATTGACGAAACCAGTAAAAACAATAATCAAATCAAGAAATGCTTCATTAAATTCATTGGATAAGTGATCTCAACAAAAGGGGCATTCCTTCTGTCAATCTATAATGCAACTGATATGCATCTTCTCTTCCAGCTATCTAGAGATAGCCAGTGCATTGTGTGCTGGGCCTGGAGTCAGGAAGACCTGAGTTCAAATCCAGTCTCAGACACTTAAGAGCTATGTAACATTGGGCAAGTCAACTCGACCTCTATTTACTTCAGTTTCCTGTAAAATGGGGTTAATAATAGCAAATACCTTCCAGGGCTGTTGTAAAGATCGAATGATATAATATTTGTAAAGTGCTTAGCACAGTACCGGGCAGTATAGGTGCTATATAAATGTTGGCTATTATTAGCTATTTTTCTTCTAGTCAGAGTTTTTTTCAACATAAGGTCCACAAACTTACATTAATATAGTTTGATGGCTATATTTAAATATAATTGGTATCCTTTATGATCCTATGCATTTTACTGAGAAAGGGTACATAAACTTCACTTAACTGGCAAAGGGGTCTATAATGGAAATAAGGTTAGCAATTTATGCTCTAGTTTTTAACTTATTTTTTTGAAGGTAGTGCATCATTCTGGGTGTCAATCTCTTATCCTGCTGACTACATGACAAGATCCTATCCTTTTCTTAATCAAATATGTCCTGAATGATGTACATTTGTTGCTTCAACTATGAAAATCACAATTAATAGTATGCTATGACCCACTTATGCCCACATTCTGTGTTCCTTGCATTTTAATTGGATTTTCATATTGTCTTGCCCCAAATGGGGTACATAAGTAATAATTTGATGCATGAGTTCACTGACATAAGAACTCCCTCCACAAACACAGATTTCAATCTTTCTATCATGTCTTTTCATTCAGTGTGACAACTGTCAATATTCCACTCTAAAATTTTCAGGGAAGAGCTACCTAATGCACCAAAGCCTTACTTTTGTTCTTTGTTCTGAGAGTTATATTAAAATGTAATGGTTCATTTCTCTTGACTTCTATAAGATTCTGTGATTTCTTTGCACCTCTATTAATTTACCTAATACATTCTAACTTGTATTTAACTCTGTATGTGCTTGTCTCATCTCCCCTATCAAATCACAAAATCCTGATTTCAGTGACTCTCTCTTATTTAACATTGTATATACCACTTTGCTTAGCCACCAATCAATCAACTAATTAATAAACATTTGTTAAGCACTTTACTGAGCAGTGCAAATACAAAAAGAAGCAACAGATAGTCCCTAGACTCAAGGAACTTACAATCTAATGAGGGAAGCAACATGCAAACCAATATATACAAAGCAAGCAATATGCAGGATAAATGGGACGTATGAGGGAACATGCTGTTATTATTATTAAAAAGGGGTTGCAGAAGGCTTCCTGTAAAACATGATATTTGAGTTGGGACTTTAAAGCAACCATGGTGGTCAGTACTGAGAGACGAGGAGGGCTTTACACATAGTTGGCAGTCAATAAATGAATTGCAGATGGGGGTGGAGGTAATCAAAAACAAACACTTTCAAAAGGGGACAGGGTCAAGGGAGAAAACTCAATAAAGGGGGATGGGTTGGGAAGGAGCAAAATATAGTCTTTCACAACATGAGGTTATATATATATATAAATTATATATATATATATAATGATACACATGTGGCCTATGTTGAATTGCTTGACTTCTTGGGGAAGGTGAGTGGGAAGGGAGGAGGGGGCAAAATTTGGAACTCAAAGTTTTTAAAGACAGACGTTCAAAAACAAAAAAAAAAAGTTTTTTGCATGCAACTAGAAAATAAGATACACAGGCAATGGGGAGTAGAAATTTAGCTTGCCCTACAAGAGGGGAAGGGAAAAGGGGATGGGAGGGGAGTGGGGTGACAGAAAGGAGGGCTGACTGGGGAACAGGGCAACCAGAATATATGCCATCTTGGAGTGGGGGGGGGAGGGTAGAAATGGGGAGAAAATTTGTAATTCAAACTCTTGTGAAAACCAATGCTGAAAACTAAATATGTTAAATAAATAAATTAAATTCAAAAATAAATAAATAAATAAATGTTTATTTAAAACTATTTTCTCTAATACAATTTACATGCTTGATTTACCTTTCTAGCCTTCATCTAAATCTTTATTTTTCTTCACAAAGATGAATTAAGCTGGTTACATGTAAATCTCACCGTGGTAAAGAACTCCATAATGTACTATGAGGAACATGATAAATCATGGGGCATAATGGAGGACGAAATTGAGGTGTCCCTCTATTGGTATCTGACTTCAGAGTAGGTGTGAAAGCATGAGTATGAAGGATTGGTGCCTTTGATGCTACCTAACTAAAAAAAATGGTTCTTCAAAAGAGATTATGTTTGCATTGTGGTTAGTCAAGGTAAAAGGTAATAATGTTTATATAAATTTGCAAATTATTGAACTGGTTTATGAGAACTTGACCAGATAGATTTGAACTAAATATGTTCTATTTCCACCATCACTAGTGAATTATTCATAAACACATAATATATAGGGTCCTCATTTTCATACACCAACTCCTTATTTTGGTGATTAGAGAGTGTATTTTAGGGAAACTTTCAAAGATTTTTCTTTCTGCTTTGCTGGTTTTTATTACTCATAAAAATACTTGTAGAAGAAGGTTCTGAGGACAGAAAGTAAATATGAATTTTACAAAGTTAAAGTAGCTCCATTTTTTAATTGGGGGAATAGTTAAGTTAAAAAGACCATTTATTAGCATAAAAATAAGTCAATATAATAAATTATTGACACTCCCCTAGAATATTTTGTGTTTAAGCCTATGTGGTAAGGATAGATGAGAATATAAAATAGTATTTGTTAAGGTATAAAAATTATTTTCAAGACATTAACACCTACTATAAGCTTAGCGCTATGGGATAACTACTGTAGTTTTTTTTTTTTTAATAAAGACATAGACTCTCCCAATTAAAGAGTTTATCCTTATGCTATATTTTCAAGAGTAATATCAATGAGTCTATGAAAAGAATAGAATTAATCATTAGGGGTTTACATATGGCCACCAAGAACAAACCATATCAAAACAGATTCATTTCCATGTTCACAGTATTAATATGGTGGTATATCAAGACTGTGTTTTAAACATGGCAAACTTGCGCTACCATAAGACACTTGATAAAGTCTTTTTTGTGAACTTTCTGGAAAATATTAAGAAACGTGGACTAAAAGTAGAGTAAGTGGACTTGTTGCAAAGTGAACTTTTGGCTAGCTTTCTCTCTTTTCTGAACATTGCATAGTACCAAACTTGAATGGATACCTTCATGAGGTAATGAGTTCCTATGAAGATCTGCTATAGACTGTCAGTTGACCAATGCCAGCTTAAAGGAGGTTCTTCCTAAGAGTTCACCAAATGAATCTAGCCTTCATCTGTTTTACTCAAAGTTTTTGATGGTGACTGAAAGTAAAACATTGATGATGTGGTTATTAAGTTTGTCAGTGATGCAAAGATAAGTAAGATAAATAGAGTACTGGATGACAAAACAGGATCTGAAATGATCCCTCCCTAGGATGATAGGACCAATCTATTAAATGCAGTTTGGTACAGATAAATGTAAAGTTCCTCACTTAGGTTCAAATATCACCTATATAAATATAGGACAGAATGAGGCTAACCAAATGAAAACTATAGATTTAGTACAACACAAATTCAACTGTGATGAGATTGCCAAGATAATCCAACCTTAGACTTTATAATAGGTTCCTAAAACAAGAAAAGTAATGCTGCTACTGTACTCAGCACATATCATACCATATCTGGAATACCTAGCTGACCTTTGGGCATGATATATTCAGAAAGTCATTGACAAAATCAATTTTGTCCAGAAGGAGAAAACAGAGATAGGTAGAGTTTCCAAATACCATGATGTATGACAAAAGGTCGAAGGAATTGTGGACTATTTGGCCTATAGCATGGAAAATAAAGAGTGGAATATAATAACTGCCTTAAATTTATTCTATAGAACTATAGAAATAATAACTAGAAAAATGGATGGAAGATACAAGGAGAGCAATTTTGACTCAATGAAAGAATATTCTAATTATTTGACTGTCTGAAACTAAAACTGATTCTTTCACTAGTTAATGAGTTCCAGTGAAGAAGTTTTAAAGTAAGGCTGGATGATTGTTGATTACCCATATTAGAGAACATTCCTATATCCAGTAGTGAATTACACTTGATGGCCTCTTATTTTCCCTTCCAATTCCATTTTTTTAATAATTATCTAAAATTTACCTGGGAAATAATACAGGAAAAGGATATAGTCCAGTGCTCAACTGTGTCCTATTTGTGCTTAAGGAATTTAGAGCATGGAGTAACCATTGTGAGCTAAGAAAGGCATTGCTTCATAGGAGAAGTGATGATTGCTATAAGAATTGAAGGAAGCTCGAAGATAAAAAGGAAGGGGAATGACATTCCAGAGATGAAATAATTAAATATGAAAGAAAGTATGAGAACTGCAAGGATAGTAAGTGGATTAAATGACCGTGGCCAAAAATGGGCATTGAGTAGGTGTTAGAAATGATTGGATTGGAAAATAGGGTCCATATGGGAATGACTCCTGAATCCTTGACTGAGAATTTTTACGGTTTATTAACAGCTCATATTTCTGCTCTATTATTATACACCACAGATGAGTTAATTTTGGTAACATTTTAAGTGAAGAGTTTGATCTCAAATACACAAATATAGTATGAAGAATTTTCCATTTTGAATGAAAGATTCTTTCTAATTTGATGATAATTTGAGTGGAGTGATACCCATGATGTTCAGAGTTGGCTCCTTTTTTTAGAATATTATTTATAAATATATGCATATGCACATATAAATAAATATGTATAATCATAATTGTCATGCAATTTTTAGTTTCCACTGTCAACTAGCATTCTAGGCACTGTTGTAGGGAATTTTTAAAGCATATCAACATACTTGTTTTGTGAGCTACTTTCTCCTGACTTATTAATATCAACTAAAGTGTGCATTTGTTATGTAGAAAAGGTTCTGGCTATCATAACCCGTTGTTATTCCCCCAAAAGCTTTCCTTTCAGTTAAAATTAAAGATGCATAAGGAGAGCCAATGGCCCCAAAACAGATATACATTAGATAAAAATATGAAGCATAGACTACACCTCCCACTCAGAAAAGTACCAGACATGGTGATATATATAGGAACAGACCATCTTGTAAAGAGAACACAGCTGTTTAGGATTCCAGTGAAATGCGTACAAGATAACATCCAAATGGTACAGGGGGCAACAAAAACAATAAAAAAAGGTAGAATAAAGAGAACAGCTATTCAACATTTTTGTTATGTAAGAAGCAAAAATATCTTTCAGCATAGAAAATTATGTTGGGTAATATAGGGTCAGGAGTAGGAAAATGCATCATATATTTTCTTCAGGAGATGATATTATCCAAAAGTCCTACATTTCCTCCTCATCTGTGCAGTGGCTATTGTTGGTTGTGGAACTAACTTCGAAACCTTCACCTTGGGCTTCAAAGCCATCCATGAGTCTGTTCAAGGCACTATGCTCTTTCCTGTCCCCAATCTGAATGACTTAGGTATTGTTATTTGTTTTCTTATTTCCTATCACACCGAAGTCTGGTTACTTTAATGTTCTGTTAATATGTACTTTGTGATTAAGGGAATATGTACTTTGTAATTTTTCTCATCGTAAGCTTGCTTTCTAGTAATCCATTCCTTTGTTTGGGATGTGAGAAGGACAAAGGTGGCATGAGGTATTTGTAATATCATGAGTGTATAGAGGTAAACAAAAACTAAAGCAAGGAAGGCCCAGGAAGCCATTGACCATTGGCCATTGGACATCTGTTATTACAGCTAGGAGTTGGAAGCTACGTGCGTATCTTAAATTAAATAGTTGATAAACTCTTAAAAGGGGTGGGGAAGGGTAGGAGTTACATGACACTTTTGATGATCAGGATAATGAGAAAAAAAGAATTGTAGCCTGTCATAATCAGGGGGATAGGTATCCCAGTATGGAGAGTTGGTAGTAGTAAAAAATAAATAAACAAATAAATAACAGTATACAATTAAGTGTTTGAATGACCTATGTTCCAGAGCTTGCTGGTGGGAGAAAAGAGGTAAAGTATAGGAATTATTTAGGACCTAAGAGTCCACATAATACTGGTCTGAAATATCCTTGAGTGCAAGGATCTATCATTTTTCTTTACATCCCACACAACACCTAGCATACTGCCATGCATTGAATTAAGGAATAAAAAAATTGGTTCATTTAATTTGTCTATGTGTAGTAGAAGGCACATTTCCAAAAACTGTTGTTTCTGATCCGTTCTATGCCCTTTTGTTAGTCCCCAAGACAGTGCTCCACATTGGTTTGACCTCCTTTGTTAGCATTTCCCCACCTCCAGCCACATAGGGCCTTTTGCCATTATATCCGCTTTGCCTACACCCCCACACACCAATTGCAGTAATACTCCCCTCTCATGTAAACGTTAACTCCATCTCAAGGAAAAAGGTAGCTGATGAAATTTTATCTTACATAAATACATGTGGATTTTTTAAAATGAAAATTACACAAATTCTCATTCATGTAATTTGAATGATAAAACGTGAAGAAGCCTCCAACATATTGGTTTGACTTATCTGTAGAAAACTTATGGGATGATGTTGGACAACATTTGGATTTTCAAGTATATGGAAAAATGAAAAGATAATTAAACTTAAAAACAATAACAGCAGCGATATCAATAACCACAATAACAATAGCTAACATTTTTATGGTGCTTTAAAGTTTGTAAAGTGTTTTATTAGTATTATCTCATTTTATCCTTACAACAGCCTTGGAAGATTGGTACTATGATTATCCTCATTTTACAGATGAGGAAACTGAAGCGGAGGTTAAATGACTTGCCCAGGGTCACATAGCTATTATCTAAGGTTGGATTGTAATTTCGGCTTTTCTGACTAGTGTTCTATCTGCTTCCGCCTATTCCTCTATAGAGAAAATATTCACAATGATGATGTTATAAATCTATTGACTTCTGGTATGCATTCAGATAGGAATTGTGAAAGTCCAATCAGATAATGCATGCAAAGCACTTAGCAAAATTTAAAGCACTATATAAGTTCATCTATCATCCTCCTCCTCCTCCTCCTCATCATCATCTAAATTAAGCTATCCTTCAGTTTACCATCCTTTTAGCTGTTTTTTAGTCTTTTGGCATTATAAAATTCATCACTGGGCCATGGATATCTTAATGAAACTATTACCTTCATCCTGTAATACTTAATGCTATTCTAAGCCCTGCAATGTAATTGAATAAATCATATTTGGTATATCTGCATTATATGGTATATAGATTCAGCCTTGCTACCCCTACTTAATGGATATTTATCACTGCATTATACCTACATATAAAATCTCACAAATTTGGCAGGCATAATCAATATTGCCATTTTATGATGCAGCAGAGTACTTTATCAGTATCTATAAAATGACTTAAAAGTGAAGGTTCTTTTCTGCATTCTTAAAATTCAGATGTCTTAGAGTTTGCCATTCGACAAACAAGTCATCTCTTTTTTTAATTGAAGACAATTCATTTTAATGAGTTTTATTAAATTTTAGAATTCCATGGCAATATAATGTTAAAATGGCAAATTTAAATGTTCATGTGTCAGAAAAATGAAAACTTAAGGTTTTCATAGCAGCATTAATTTCCTTACATTGCTTATGTCTTATAATAAACTATGCATTTAAAACAGTAACCAGCAATCCAAAAATTATATATAATCAAAGTTGGACAAGTTAATGTTGCTAAGAGGATCTTAACTTTCATATTCTCTGATTTGTTTTCAAATTTACAGCTTTAACATTGTGTTAATGGAAGTTCTCTGCATTTAATTTTCTAATTTTTATAAAACAGGAATGAAATAGAGATTGAAAAATTGATAAGAGCTGCACCAATATTATGAAAATCCAGGGATATAATTATGAAGTTTGAAAATATGATCTAGAAGCTTCAAGTCAGAATTCACTTATACCTACCTCTTTGTGTTACATCTTTTTTTCTTTCATTTTTAATGATTACTCCAGGAAAAATTTCTGGCTTAAGACAGCATTTTTTAGAAGATAAGTTACAGATCAAAAACTAAACTCAAGCAAACATCTACAACAAGGAATGATCAATTAGAAAGTCACATATCATTGTGCATGTGTACCAGTGTATGCAATTATACACAGACTTTCTACACATACATAAACATATTTTCATGCCCCAGGCAACTCTCTGTGCACATGTACCTATTGTGTTCTGCACATATACAAAAGCCGATAGATATGAATGCATGCATAAGCATATGTTCGCTTTTTTATCAAGGTGAAGAAACACTGAGTATGAACTTAGTGATGGATTTACATTAATTATCCAAGAAAAGCATAGGCAAATTTTGAAAGGCTCATCACTGTATGGGCTTCTGGGTGATGAATTTTTTAACCATAGAACCTTTAAAAGACTTAATACCAACTTATAGAGAGGTTGCAATCTGTAAAATTGAAGGGATTTTAAATTCTTTGATATACTGAAGAATTTTTGTATTGATAGGCCTATGTGTCTGTGTTATATAGTGCATACATGTGGTATAGTAGTTACAATTGATATCTACCACCTATATATCTACTACATATGCTATATATATGGGTTATATAGTGGGTGTATATATAGTAGAGTATATACAGTACATATAGTATATGTAGTAGGTATTTGTATGTGTGTCTATGTTTACCACAGCCAGAAACTCAAAGCCAAAATGAATCCTCTTTCAAGAATTAATTTCAATACAAATTGTACTTTTACTATCCAGAAAAGATCACTTGACTATGACCCTCTGTCAATAAATGAAAGTGCATTTGTATTTCTTCCTTGTATGTTCATATGTATTGTGTATACTATCTCATTGTTACTAAAATTATCCTTGAGTATTGCCTCCAAATGGAATTTTCTGTCTACCTGTGTAAATCTGTCTCATTTCTTTTTTAAGAAACCAACAAAATTTGTTATTTTGTGGGTAAGAGTTGACATATATAAAAAGAGGGGGGAAAGGAACATTGAATTTAATGTGGAGAGACTTAGGATCCAGTCTTGATTCTGCTACTAACTTGTTGTGTGAGTCTAAGAAAAGTTCTTCCTACCAGTTTACTCTCAATTTACTAAAAACAATTTGGGGTTTTTCAGGCACAAATCACATCGGGATGGTGTCTTTTCTTTAATTGGTGAATTTCCTAAACTGATAGATCAGGGTAATTAGATAGATGTGGTTGTCCTCTAGGCTCTGACCTAAGAGTAGTAGACATTTTTTGGTTGGTGAAAATCAATTGAGTTAATATGGGTAAAATAGTACATAAATGGAAGTTGTTATTTTGACATTGCATTTTACAAAATCTCCCATGAAATCTTTTGGAGATGAATAGAAATTGGAGATTCAGGACTGTTTAAACCACCAAGTCAACAAGTCAAGACAGCTAGTATTTATTAAGCACCTACTATATTCCAGGCAGTGTGCTAAGTACTCTAAAGGGAAAACAAAATGAAGCAAAATACAAAAGAGTGAGGCCTACTGAATTCAAATTAAATAAGGGGGATATTTCCAGTGGATTGCCATATTACTCATTCCTTAACCCTGAACTGTTTAACATTCTTAACAATATATTTAATGAAAATATAGATGTCACACATTTGAAATTTAATGATGACCAGTTAAGGTGGCTAAGAGATTAAATGACAGGAGCAGAAAGGTCTCAGTGAGCTACACCAATGGATTAAATCAAATAGTAAGAAATTAAATGGGGAAAAACAAAGTTCTATTCAAAAATTAAATTTATTTATTTTCATTCACTTCATTCAAAATTTTCATTGATTCAAAAATCAATGGAAAATTACAGAATGAGGAGATATAGTAAGAACAAATAGTTGACATCGAAAGGACTGTGGGTGTTTAATAAACTACAAGATCAATATGGGTCAACATTGTGAGGTGATAGCCCAAATTGGGGATGTGATATTAGGGATAGGGACTAGACCTGTGACTTCATTGGTACAGGGAGTTCCTAGGTAAGGAAACTCCATCTCTAGGCAATTCCTAATCTTCTTTGTAATGTAAAGTCTTAGAGACTTGCCTAAAGCACCAAGGGGTTTAAATGTTTTGCCTTGGGTAGCACAGCTAGGATATGACAAATGTGTGGCTTGAATCCGGATTTCTGAGCTCTGAGGCCATCTTTCTATCCATTAAGACAGCTCTCTAATATGATTGTCCCAGCCCTTTGACTGAATCCAAACCTCACAGTTTGGATTGAAGTTTGGAAGTATGTGATAGTTTGAAATTTGAAGTTTGGATTCAGTCAAAGGGCCATACTTGAGGACCTAAACGGCCACATGTGGCCTCAAGGCTGCAGGTTCCCCCACTATTGGACTCTAAATATATTCTATTGTCAGTCTAAATCTGGAGTATTGTAGTAAATTCTGTAGTTAAATTCCAAATGTATATATACTTTGTCTATATTATCTCATGTGATCACAGCTTCACAACAGATTTTAAGAATGACACTGACAAATTGTACTTTGCCTAGATGAAGTCAACCAGTGTAATGAGGTGGCAAATGCATTGCAAGCATTGACTAAGGAACACAGGATCTTTGTCCCAGAGAAGAGAAGGTTTAGAGGAAACATTCAAGTATTTCAACGTCTACCACCTTAGCAATAGAAGGATTTGAATTATTTTGCCTGACCTGGGGGAATATTCAAAGAGGCAGATTTCAACTCACTGTGTGCATCATTTATTTTTTTCCTTTTAAAGAAAAGCTTCCTAACAAAGCTGCCCAGAAGGCAAACCAGCTGCCTCAGGATATAGTAAGTTCAACATTATTCACAGTTTTAAAGCAGAGGCTGGATGATCAACTATCAGGGACATTATAGAGAGAATGTTTACTCAGGCACCAATTGACCTAGATCATCTTTAATATTTTTTTCAAATATGGGATTCTATGAATCAGGGAAGGTTTCATGAAAGATAAGGCATTTGAAGCAAACCGTGAAAGGCAGTTAAGCTTTTGACAGGTAGAGATGAGGAAAGGCAATTCCAGACAGCTAGAAAAACATGAGCCAATACAGAAGCAGGGACATATGAGGAATATTTAGAAACAGTGAGTATATTCACTTTGGCTGAAGAATATAGTGTTTGTAGGTGAAAGGTAGGAAATGAATATAGAAAAGTAGATTGAAGTCAATCTTCAAAAGGCAGATTGAAGTCAGAGAGCCTCACCAAATAGGAGAAATATGAGCTTTACTGTTAAGCAATGGGAGACAACCGAGATTTTCTGAAAAGTGGAGTGACCTGATTAGAATTTATTTTGAAAAATTTAGTCTAACAGGAATGTTGAATAGATTAGAGATGGGAAATAATCCAGGAAAGAGGTAATAACAACCAGAAATAGAGTAGTGATACTTGTAAACAGTCTCATGTGCTATTAACTGAAAAGATCAAGGGCAGTTACTGGTCCTTCTAACGCTAGAGATCTGTAATATTCTTTTTGTTGTTGTCTTCACTTTCTTTGGAGAATCTTTATTATTTGGGGGAAAATTACCTTGGTTGAAAAATCCAAGTAATCTGTTCTTCTTCAAATTTTCCAGAGCAGATTGTTCATTTGCATACCTAAAGGCCCAGTCTCATGTGAAGGCTGAATGCTCTGGAGAATATAAAGAGCCCACAAATGGCTAGAGAATTATTGAATTTCACAGCATGAAAGTAAATCTTAAACATGGAAGAAAATGAAATACATATGAAAATGGTTTTGAAGCAGCTAGAGCATTTAAAAAAAATACAAGTAGTCTTAGTATCTCTACCAAGCAATTTCAATAAAGAATGCTGGCTAATAGAAAGTACTTCTGTGACCAAAGTTAAGGATAGATGTTTCCATTTCAAATAGAATGGGAAGAGAGTATGCTGGGTTTATCTGGGAAATATGAAAGGATTATCAATTTCATTTAACTTAGAAATGATTTCATGTGAATATATAATATAGAAGGTGCTGAGTTGCTCAGATGATGCCATACAGTGAAGTAGATAGAGGGCCAAATTGGAAGTACAAAAGACTTGTGTTTAATTCCTGAATCTGACAATTACTCATTCTCTGATGAGAGGAAACTCTGTGATGATAGCTGTTGAAATGAACTTTGCCTTTTAGGTATTGTCTCATACCTAAAAAGCAAAATTCATTTTATCAGCTATTTTCTTCCCTGAACCCCAAAAGCTAGAATAAAAGAAACAAACAAAAATGACTACCAGCCCCCCAAACATTTGTCTGAAAATCACAGTATACCAAACGAGTGTTCAAACAGCCTTATTTTCAAGACCTCCTGAGTAAGACAAATTCATATTTGGGTGACTGTAATTATCAAGAGATTTTGTATCATTTTAGTTGTTTCATAGATGAGGGTCTTGACTTCAAAATAGAGGCAGATAATTATGACTTTTGTATCTTCTATATTGTCAGGCAGATGGCAGTTCCTAATAAAGGAGGTCAGGGACTGTCTCTTGTATTTACATTTCTAACCTAGCAAGACACCTAGTATATATTAGGTGGTTAATAAATACTGCTGACTGATTCTTTGGACTTAGTTCAGGTCATGAAGAATAGTCCTTTACATACCTAGGGAGTCCCTTGATAAACATTCCAAATGTGTTTTTAAAGGATTATAATTTTTAAATAACTAGTATATGTGTAGGGTTCATTAAAATGTATTGCTGTGTGCTGAATAGAAGCCTTAAGGTATGTAAATGTAAATAGACCCGTAGATGAATATTTCAAAATAAATTATAATTTAAATCTGTAACTTGAGGTTGAATTTGGAGAGGTTTGTTATGTTTCTCCCTGCCTATTCCCCCATGCTTCTTCAGGCTCTTCCCATCAAGAAAAAACAACACTATGTCTTGGTGCCATTTATAGGCACATTTAAATTTATATATGAAAAACTCAAGCTTTATTTACATCCATGGGAAATTATATATATATATATATATATATATATATATATATATATATATATATATACACGTGTATATATACACACATATACACACATACGTATATATGAAATTGTACCTTTGGACTAATAATAATAGCTAATATTTACATATTGCCTAATATGTGCCAGGCACTGTGCTAAGTGCTTTAGAATTATTATTGCATTTGATCCTCACAGCAACCCTGGGAGGTAGATGCTAAAATTATAATTTTACAAATGAGGAAACTGAGACAAGTAGAGCTTAAGTGATTTGTCAAGGGTCACACAACTAGTAAGTATCCGAGGTTACGTTTGAACTCAGGCCTTTCTCACTTCAGGTCCAGTACTCTATTCACTGTGTCATATAGCTGATTGATTCATACTGAAAAGGGTAGTTGAAATGACAGTAAATTGACTTTTCCCCTCCTTAGGGCTTTACTATCATGGGTCTACCATGGCAGAGTCCTTTATTTAACCATGACTTAGTCAAAAATAAATGGCAAACAATGTAAAAAGATGTACTTCAAAAAGAACTCCAAGTCTCTCAGTCATAAGAAAAAAATTCTCAGGTGTTGGGAGAATAATGAACAGAGTGATCTGGATGAAAATGTGGATCAGGCAAAGAAAGCAGTAGCCAATTGAGAAGCAAAATGGGCTCTGACCAAGCAGGAACAAAGTATTTTAAAACACATCTTAATAATTTTTCACCTGACGATTTGCTACAATGACAATTGGCTTATTACTGTAATGAGAAAAGCTAGATGAAAAGAAGCTGCAAATTATGCTGTAATGCCATTTAACAAGACCATTGTGTTACTGATTATTAAATCAACTTGGAGGACACTGAGGCCATCCACCTTGACAACATTGAATAACAAGTTTTACAACTCCTAAATAATCAATCACCTTCTCTACCTATTCTCAGAGGATCTTGACCTCTTATAGATTTCCAAAAGTGAAGGGCAGTTCAAAAACAGGCAAACAAAATACCAAATAACTGGATGATTTGCTATTGTATCAGTCTGCATCACTCTGTTTGGAGTCATATGCTTTGTTCTCTGCTCAGCAAGTGTTATTTTAGCCCATTTCTCACCTAATCACTTTTCTTATTGGTGGGGGGTAGGGAAGTGAGAAAGGAACTGTGAACAGCAGCCACTTTTTTCCTCCAATTTACAAGATCATAGATAGAGTTTAAAAGGAAAAAGAGGTCAACTCTCCCTATCCTCTCATGTTAAGGATAAGGAAAAAAATAGAAGCCAGGAGAGGTTAGTTGACTTGCCCGAAATCACAAATAATAAATTGCAGAACTTGGATTTTAACCTGGATTCTCTGTCTGCAGATACTGTAGTCTTTCTACTGTGCCACATTATCTTCAGTGCTAGACTGGATCTGACCACAGCAAGCATATTTTATTCTTTTTTTAGTCTGTTTTGTTTTTTCCTGCATGAGATAGTAGAATGATCACTAGTAGACTATGAATCATGGGTGGCTTAGGTTCAAATCTTCCTTCAGTCACTTATGACCAAGTGCTGTATACATATCAAGCTTTATTGATCTGATGTACATTACATGTATGTATATACTGCAAACCCCTACTGATAGACTCTGATGAAAAATCTTCACATGAAAATGAAGGCTCAAGGAAAAGAGACTTCTAACAATAAGATTTTTGTTCAGTTATATATAAATCTTTAGGATCCCATCTTGGGCTTTTCTTGGCAAAGATACTTGAGTAGTTTGCCATTTCTTTCCCCAGCTCATTTTACAGATGAGGAAACTGAGGAAAACTGGATTAATAGCTAGTAAGTATATGAGGCCAGATTTGAACTCAACTGCTCCTGACTGTAGGGCTAGTTCTCTATCCACTGCACCACCTAGCTGCCCCTCTGGCAATATACACTAGACTTCTTTTATTTTTTTTTTAGTCTTTTTAAAATTTTTTTTATTTAATATATTTAGTTTTCAGCATTGATTTTCACAAGAGTTTTAATTACAAATTTTCTCCCCATTTCTAAGCACCCCCCCACTCCAAGATGGCATATATTCTGGTTGCCCTGTTCCCCAGTCAGCCCTCCCTTCTGTCACCCCACTCCCCTCCCATCCCCTTTTCCCTTCCTTTCTTGTAGGGCAAGATAAATTTCTATGCCCCATTGCCTTCGTATCTTATTTTCTAGTTGCATGCAAAAACTTTGTTTTTGAACATTTGTTTTTAAAACTTTGAGTTGCAAGTTCTCTCCCCTCTTCCCTTCTCACCCACCCTCCAAAGAAATCAAGTAATTCAACATAGGCCACATGCATATCATTATGTATAACCTTTCCACAATACTCATGTTGTGAAAGACTCACTATATTTTGCTCCTTCCTAGCCTATCCCCATTTATTGAATTTTCTCCCTTGACTCTGTCCCTTTTTGAAAGTGTTTGTTTTTCATTACCTCCACCCCATCTGCCCTCCCTTCTATCATCACCCCTTTTTTATCTTCTTCCCTCTTCTTTCCTGTGGGGTAAGATACCCAATTGAGTATGTATGGTATTCCCTCATCACGGTCAAATCTGATGAGAGCAAGATTCACTCATTCCCCCTCACCTGCCTTCTCTTCTCTTCCTACAGAATTACTTTTTCTTGCCACTTTTATGTGAGATAATTTACCCCATTCTATCTCTCCCTATCTCCCTCTCTCAATATATTCCTCTCTCATCCCTTAATTTGAATTTATTTCTTTTAGATATCTTCCCTTCATCTTCAACTCACCCTGTACTGCCTGCTCTCTACACACACACACATACATTATATATACATACATACACATTCACATATACATAAATATACATAAACATATATGTATATATACATATATATATATATATGCATATTCCCTTCAGCTACCCTAATACTGAGGTCTCATGAATCATACACATCATCTTTCCATGTAGGAATGTAAACAACACAGTTCAACTTTAGTAAGTCCCTTGCAATTTCTTTTTCTTGTTCTTTTTCTTGATTACCTTTTCATGCTTCTCTTGATTCTTGTATTTGAAAGTCAAATTTTCTATTCAGCTCTGGTCTTTTCACTGCGAAAGCCTGAAAGTCCTCCATTTTATTGAAAATACATGTTTTGCCTTGGAGCATGATACTCAGTTTGGCTGGGTAGGTGATTCTTGGTTTTAATCCTAGCTCCATTGACCTCTGGAATATCGTATCCCAAGCCTTTCGATCTCTTATGTAGAAGCTGCTAGATCTTGGATTATTCTGATTGTGTTTCCACAATATTCAAATTGTTTCTTTCTGACTGCTTGCAGTATTTTCTCCTTCATCTGGGAGCTCTGGAATTTGGTGACAATATTCCTAAGAGTTTTATTTTTGGGATCTATTTGAGGAGGTGATCAGTGGATTCTTTCAATTTCTATTTTGCCCTGTGGCTCTAGAATATCAGGGCAGTTCTCCCTGATAATTTCTTGAAAGATGATATCTAGGCTCTTTTTTTGATCATGGCTTTCAGGTAGTCCAATAATTTTTAAATTATCTCTCCTGGATCTATTTTCCAGGTCAGTGGTTTTTCCAAGGAGATATTTCACATTGTCTTCCATTTTTTCATTTCTTTGCTTCTGTTTTACAATATCTTGAATTCTCATAAAGGCACTAGCTTCCACTTGCTCCACTCTAATTTTTAAGGTAGTATTTTCTTCAGTGGTCTTTTGGACCTCCTTTTCCATTTGGCTAATTCTCCCTTTCAAGGCATTCTTCTCATTGGCTTTTTGGAGCTCTTTTGCCATTTGAGTTAGTCTATTTTTTAAGGTGTTGTTTTCTTCAGTATTTTTTGGGTCTCCTTTAGCTAGTCATTGACTTGTTTTTCATGGTTTTCTTGCATCCTTCTCATTTCTCTTCCCAATTTTTCCTCTACTTCTCTAACTTGCCTTTCTAAATCCTTTTTGAGCTCTTCCATGGCCTGAGACCAGTTCATGTTTTTCTTGGAGGCTTTTGATGTAGGCTCTTTGACTTTGTTGACTTCTTCTGGCTGTATGTTTTTGTCTTCTTTGTCACCAAAGAAAGATTCCAAAGTCTGAGACTCAATCTGGGTGCATTTTCGCTGCCTGGCCATGTTCCCAGCCAACTTATTTGACCCTTGAGTTTTTCAGTGGGGTATGACTGCTTGTAGAATAAAGAGTACTATGTTCCAAGCTTGGGGGGATGTGCTAGCTCTGCCACACCAGCACTTCTCCCTCCCCAAGAACTCCCAACCCAGACTGGACTTAGATCTTCAGCAGGCTCTTCACTCCTGCTCTGATCCACCACTTAATTCCTCCCACCAGGTGGGCCTGGGGCCAGAAGCAACTGCAGCTGTAGTTCTGTAGCTGCCCCACCTCCACTGCCCCCAGGGCAGTGGCTAAACCTCGAACTCTATCCCCCTGTCCCCAGCAGCTTTTCCCACTAACCTTCTCTGTTGTCTTTGTTGTTTATGAGTTGAGAAGTCTGGTAACTGCTGCAGCTCACTCATTCAGTGCGCTAGGGCACGCTCCGCCCAGCTCCTGGTCCAGCTGGTCCGTGCCTCCCATGCTGGGCTCTGTTCTGTTCCGCTCCGCTCCCAGTTCCATGCAGGATAGACCTTACCCAGAGACCATCCAGGCTGTCCTGGGCTACAGCCCTGCTTCCCTCCACTATTTTGGATGGAGGAAGAGAGTTGGTGGGAAAACAGATGGTGATGATGTTTCATTATGGGTTATCAGCATATTTTATCATTGCTCCATAGTTGTTTATGTCCTTGTAGCAAGGTAAGTCATAGATCATGGCTGTAGGGCAAGAGGGACTTCAGAGGTTATCTGTGTCTACTCCCTCATTCTACAGATGGTATAGTGGAAAGAGGACTGGCTCTAGAGTCCTAGACTTATTTTCTCTCAGCTTTTACTAATTTCTCCCCAACTGTCACTCCACTAATATCATTTATTCTTTTCAGGGTAACTAAGGCACTCTCCACTAATCCATCCACCATCATCAAATAATAGCCCAGCTTCATATTTATCAAACCCTCCTTAACCACAAGTATTCCTGTTCCTTGGCTCCTTTATTCACCCCCAGCAGAAACATTCAACTTCCAAAAATCAACCACACCTTAAATGAGCTGATACCACAACAGTATAATAGTAAAGTAAATTCTCTGAGGACTCTGACCATAAGCAGGGGCTCATATTGATTCCTAAGCTTCACAGTATCTACGTTTCCTGAAGTTCAGGATTTCATTGCCTTTTTGTGTATGATTATCCCTTTTAGTGTTCTTAACATTTTTATGTAGTTGGTTCTTTCACAGTCTGGTAAAGCATGTGGACCCCTCTACGGAGTGATGTTTTTAACTGCCTAAAACAAAATGCACAGAATTAGAAAGGAAACTAATTGTATTGAAATACATGTTTAAAATGAACAGGCCTTGGGTTAAGAATTATAGAGATATGGAAGTCTAATAATGGAATAGCACAAGACACTACTGGAAAATCCCTGTTCCTTCTCCCCATGTTTATCCAGAACAATAGGACATAAATAATCTCCTCTTGCCCCTCCTCATTCCCAAAAATACATATGAGTTTTATGTAGCTCAACCGTGTACCTTAAACCTATTTAAAGTCAAGTTCTCTATTCCAAATCCCAGGCAGGCCCATGAGTCTGAAGCACTTATTCACTTGCCTTTTTTATCCATCCTTTTATCCATCTTCAGAATGCCAAAAGGCTTCTTCAGGGGTTTGATTTCAGGGCAGAAAAAAAAGAAATAGACAACTCAATTTTCAAGACTGCCAAAAGTGTGAACCTGAGCACAAAATCAGCAATTCCACTTCTGCAAATAGAACAAGTTTTCAAAAAACAATAGAGAATGTTATCCCTTTTTAGAGCTTCTTTTTAAAAATCCTAATGAGAGAATGTAAAATTAATATTACTGCTGATTATGGAGTGACAAAATAAATTATATCTCCACACTAAAAATTACAATAGCAAATAAATGTGATTCATAATATGAATTATGTCAATGATAGAAATTAGGTTAAGGGGCAGCATACTCTGGTAGAAAGAACATTGAACTAGGATAAAGGAAATGATCCTAAATTGAACATTAACCTGGAGCAAATTGTTTTCTGTCTGTATACCTCTACTTTCTCCTATATTAAATGTGAGTCTTACAGCATGTGAGCTATAAAATATCTTCATGACTTAATGTTCTGTGACTCTCTGATGATGCTGTATACTATTTGAATGATAACATCACAGTATCTTGAGTCAGAAGAAACCTCAGGGATTACCTAATCCAAATTAGTCATTTTAGAGGTGAAAAATTAAGGCCCATAAAAAAATGCCTGAGGAGCACTGTGTGAGTTGCCAGAGGAGGTAGGAGGATATAATGTACACACAATTTGAAATAAAATAATGTATGATAAGTTCATAAAAGAGGTGAAAACAAATGACTTGAAATCTGAAGAAAAGCAAGGATGCCATATTTGAGTTGAACCTTAAAGGATGAGAAAGAATTCAGTAAGTTAGGGATGGGGAAGGGCACTGCAGATCATCTTCTATCCCCACATCTTTATGTAGGTTATCTCCAATAGCTTAGTATCCTTCATCCAGAAATTATATGTCTATGAATATATGGATATAATACATGTGATTTTCTGGATACATGTCATTCTCTTCTCAATAAAATATAAGCTCCTTGAGAAGAAAGACTGTTTTATTTTGTTTTGCTGTGTTAATCCTACCAGCTCAAGTACAGTGGACAAGGTATCAGCATATAAGTAGGAGTATGAACCAGCATGCATACAAGAGGAAGAAGTCATGTAGCATTAACTAGATTTCACCTGTCAAAGTTACTAGACTAGTAGATTAGGTTGGACAAGTTGACTTTTAGATTTTGTTCTAGCTTTAAGGTTCTGTGATTCTAGCTCAACAATGTAAATGTTCTGTGAAGGGATTTTAGTCTGTGTGGTCATCACATATGAGTGATGATTGGTTAAAATAACTGGAGATGTTTAGTGTGGAGTGGAGAAGACACAAGAGGGACATGAGAATAATCTTATAGTATTAGAAGGGTTGTTATATGGAAGAAAGATTAGGCTTCTTCTGCTTGGTGGTTTAAGAGTCATAGTGGCAATTTCAGCCTTGAGTTAGATTAAATTTCCTAACCATTAGAGTTATCCAACAGAGGAGTAGTTTACCTTAAGAAGAAGTTTATGTCCCCTCATGGAGACCTTGAAGGAAAGTGTGGATGATCACTTGCCAGATTTGTCACAGATTAGATCCTTATTCAGATATGGTTTTAATTAGATACCCTCTGAGGCCCTGCCAACTCTCACCTTTAGGATTCTGTAAATGTTTTTTGACTGACTGTTACATGAAGGTTTGGGCAGTAGTGTCATAGGCTCTGAAACATGAAGAATTTAGGGCTTCATACTTTCACTGGTTAGAGCTCCATAAAGCCCTTAACCCACAAGTTAACCTTCTCTTCCTGTTTCATTTTCTTCCTTGCCATCTGTTATGGTCTTAATATAGGCAGTCCTGTCACCTCCACTACGGATGAAATGAGTATTTTTATCTTAGGATGATAAATTTAGAGCTGAGAGTGTCCTTAAAGATCATCTAGTTTGGCTGTCTCATTTTACAGATGAGAAAATTGAGGCCTCTAGTGACTTCTCCATAAAAGTCACACAATTAGTAAGCAGCTCAGCTGAGCTTTGAACTTAAATTGAAGTATAGACCAGGGACCAGATGGGGTGAAGGGAAAAGATTCTCTAGGAACAACTGGTGAAGGAATAAGGGTGGGGGAGGGGGAATCCCAAGTAGAGATGAGGCAAATAATTATAAATGCAGTTTATGTTCTGGCAGTTGTTTTGCATATAAATGAAATATGTAATTCAGGAGTTTTTTAATAAAGGATATCTGATATAATAGAATACATGCAAAAGGTTTTCAGACAGGAAAAAACCTTTAGGATACATCAATATTCAACCCATAGGAGGAAAAAATCACATTGAGATTGTGCAAATGTAGAAATTATATCAAAGTACAGATACCTGATTTGTCTTGAGTGACTGGCCTGTAGAAACAGGAGAATAAAGGTTGAGTAAAGGAGAAATATAGACATCTATACTCTAGAATAGAGGGCAAATTTGTGTAACAGAATTAGAGTGAAATCTGTTTGAAATGAATCTAAGTTCAAATTAAGTTTAAATTGTTTTCAGAATCAGTTGAAATGATTCCAAATGATGAAAAAAAGATTCCAGAACCTCATTTCTATTACTGAATGCCTCTAAAATCACATTTCTACAAATGAAGGAAGTCAAGAACATCAGTTTGCCTGCTTGGGTGCCAGTGATTCATTTGCCTAACAGTTTAAAGATGAGTCAGGTGATGCTAACGACATTGCCCAAAATATTAGAAGGGCTATATTGGATGTTTATATCATTTGATCAATTATTTTAATCATCTTTCTTGTGCAAGTTATATTGCAAACCTGTCCAACCAAAGTAGATATTGATGTTGAAAGTTTTTAACTGAAAAAGTTCTTTGGGTTCTTCTTATTGGTGCAGTTTTTTAAGCTTTTCAATATCCATCTAGGTATTTGTTTTATTTGATATTAATTCAGTTGAGCAAGCCATATACAGGAGATTTGTGTCTAAATGATTGCCTGAGTGCATTGCTCATCATTACTCTGTGGCTGTTCTCAAATTATAGTACTGTGTCAAGGCTCATTTGATCCAAAACATATCAGCTTTGGTCTTTGGCCCCTGACAGGCTCTGATGGAAGATATTTTCAAAGTAGAAATGTGGAGGTTTCCTTAATCTTTAATCATTTCATTACAGTATTCCTCAGATTTATCTTTGAGACATGAAGCTAGATTTTTCCTGTTGGTCTTGAAAATGTAATTCACAAGCTGAAAATAGACTAGATTTCTTTTGCCTACATTCATTTAAGTTTCTTTTATTTCTATGTATAATTTATTAAAAGTCATGTGTTTGCTGCTCTTCAGGGTCATTTTACTTGGTTTTTAAACTTGTAATACAAGTCAAAGCTTTTTTTTTTAATGAGTCCCAGATCTGTGATTTCACTGGGACATGGAACTCCCAATAAGGAAACTTCTTGTATCACTGCAGATAAGTAAATGCTCTACAATAGGAGTTCCCTGGGACACTAAGAGGTTAAGTGACAGTGGATTAATCACAGCCATCTTCCATGACATACAGAACTTGATTTCAGGTCTTCTTTATTCCTAAGTCAGCTGTGTGTACATCACATCAAGGTCCAATCTTATTAAAACAAATAGCAATACATTTAAGAGAAGCCAAGAAAATAGTTTTTAAAAGTTCTAGCTGATTGTCATTATGTTTTAAGACATGAAAGAGGAATATAATCTGAGTGGGATGTTGGAAATAGAATGTAGAATTCATCACATCACACAAGTCAGTGTGACTGATACACTACAAGTCAAAAGCAAATCAGTTTGTGTAGCCATAGCTAGTTTCCTCATATACAGATGTAAAGTTTGACAAGCAGATATGAAAGTTTCTTCTAGTAGCAACCACGTTATCATTGTATATACCTGTCTACAGTATTCACCTTGACAATCAGAATTCACATAAAGAGTTTTCACTTATTTTTGAAGTAGTTTCTCTATGCAAAATAATGTGGTTTTTTTTTTTGTTTTTTGTTTTTTTTTTAAAAAGGACTTGGATTCCTTTCTCTCCAAACATATCTACCTCCCACAATTTTTTTCTAGGCACCTCCATATCTTCAGTCATCCTGATCTGTATCTTGCCACTGGACCCAGATGGCTCTGGAGGAGAAAGTGATGCCGGTGACCTTGCATAGCCCTCCTTCAGTTAAATCCAATTCACTTTCAAGTCACGGCATCATCTTCCTGAAGTCATGGTCCACTTTGAGAACAGAGGACAAATTAATAGCTTCAACAACTTCTCTAATACACAGCCTTCCAGCTTCTTCTGAAAGACATTATGTGTAGAAACTCTACTTTTTGAAACAGGGTGCTCAATTTTTTGGTACTTTTAATAATTGGGAGGTGTTTGTTTATCATGTTGAGTTGAAATTTGTCTCCCAGTAGCATCTTCCTACTGGGTCTTATTTCAATCTCTAGACCCAGGTAAAATGGATTGATGCCTCTTCTATAATAAAAAAAAATTGAAGGCAGTATTGTGCCTTTTTCCCACTCTCTGCCATCTACCCAAGTCATGTTCTCTCCAAGTTATATTACTTCCATTAATTTGCACATCTTCATACATTCCTTCAAATGATGCTTAGATGTATTTTCTTCTTTTCTCAGAATCCCAGTTTCCACCTTTGAAAATGTTTTGACAGAAAATATATTTTTGTAAATGGATCATCCAGAATTAGTTACTACCTGTATTCATTGAGTCAAGATAAAAAGAAAAGGAAATTTTGAGAAGTTTAATATTTACCAACTAAGATTGTTCTGATATCAACACCAAGAGGTACACCAGTTGGCTTTGTGCTGATTTTGTAGCAAGTAATTGCATAGCAAGTGTCTAATTAGTTAGCTTTCAAATTTTGCTTTAGTTCATTTTCAGATTCTGAAATGAAAAAGATGTCATATAAGTGACTTGCTTTATTAGAAACAGAAAGACTTTTTCTAATCTTCAAAAAAACAACAGCTTGCGGGGGTCAATCTTTTAAAGTATATGCTTCAGTGGATGCAATTATTAATCAGTTCCCTTCAGGAAATATATGAAATTAAATATTAAAGTACAGATCTAAACAGTGTTAAGGGCCCAGGGCTATTGAGCACATGGTTCCAATTGCATTTTAATATGAGAGAACTGACCTTCCACAGTGCAAATGTAGAAACAGCATGGAAAGAAAATGATTCATCCTGTCTCTGTATTTCATCATTTTTACTTTCTTCACTTTTTTAATACTTCATCCTTTTAGGAATTACCTAGTGAGTTAGAAATTAACTTTCTCTAATGGAACAGTCAACTCTTGGCTAGAAGATTTATTTATGAAAGGGAATTTTTTACAGTGTGCCAATACAATTGAATTTAGAAAGGCATGAGATTGGGGTTTGAAATATAAAAAGTATCATCTTAAGTAAAAGTAAACAAGCACTCTTCATAAATTTAATCTGATGCACCTTCAAAGCCACAGATAAAAAAGTATGCTAGCTAGGGGTCTGCAATACTTTATAACAGATCAACCGTTTTTCATTTCCCTGAAATGAAAAGTTCACTGCAGGGGGAAGAGTTCTTGTCAGTATGAGAACAGAGTAGATGGGGACTGACGGTTTCATGCTACCTCAGGAAAGGCATACATAGTCAGCCGTCTAGTCATGGCTGTCAAAATCAGGATACAGTAGCAACCAAATGGGTCAGTCTAAAAAAAATAGCCAAGACTCAGGAAATTAAGGCCAACCTACAGATCCAAGTCAACAGTGAAGGAATTATTATGGTGCAACATTGGTGGGCACTCATGGATATGAGGACCAAAGATATGAATTAGAACTGAATGCTACAAATATATGGTAGCATGGTGTGAATAGGTGCTGATCTTGGAGTTAGGGAGACCCAGGTGCCAAACTGACCTCAGACATGTCCTAACCGGATGGCCTTAAGAAATTCACAGCCTCTCTGGGCCTCAGTTTTTGCACTTTAAACTGAGGGAGTTGACCTTAATGACATCTAAGTTGCCTTCAAGCTCTGAATTTATGATCATATGTATCCCATGCCACCATCCTATGCTAACCTTAGGTTTACGATTGATAAAAAGGTAAAATAGGCAATGAAAAAGAATAATTTAGTAAGGAAGTTCCAAACTTGAGATTATTAGGGGAAAGATTTCCATACATCAAACAAATGTATTATTTCCATTTTAGGTCAACCCTTATTGTGAGATCTCTTTGAAGGAGTACATATATATATATATATATATATATATATATATATATATAGGCATATATGTGTATGCATATTTATATACATATGAAGGAATAGCTATAGATATACATATATATGTATGTGTATAATATCGATATCTATAACTATATGATACGTCTGTATATGTCTATACATCTATATGTACATATAGATATCTCTATATCTATCCATATGTGTGTAGGCATGCATGTGTGTATGTATGTATATATACATATTTGTGTATATGTACGTGTGTGTACACATACACAGACACACATACGTAATCTGCTGCATTGATAGATTGTTGGACATGGAGTCAGGAAGACCTAAATTCAAATAATCTCCACTTGGATGCTAATTGTGTTACCTCAGGGAGGAGGAAAAGTCAAATAATTTCTATGTGCCTCAGTTTCCCAACTGTAAAATGAAGATAATGCTTACTTTCCAGAATTGTTGTGAGGATCAAATGAGATAATATTTGTGAAAAATCTTTATAAATCTTAAACAACTATATAAATGCTAGTTGTCATTTTTTAAAAAGAAATAAAAATGTATAAATACTGAAAAAAAATAGTCTATGGGCATCTAGGTGGTACAGTGAATAGAGTACCAGCCCCGGAGTCAGGAGGACCTGACTTCAAATCTAGCCTCAAACACTTGACACTTAATAGTTGTGTAACCTTGGACAAGTCACTTAACCCCAATTGCCTTGCCTTCCCCCCTCCAAAAAGAAAAAAGAATCGGGTATGGAGTTGTGATTTTATTGGTATAGGCAACACCCTGATGAGAACACTCTCTTTACTACTCTTACAGGTCAACATCTTCTCTGCAACTTAAGTATATCAATTTGTAGAGTTGCCTAGAGCACTGAGAGGTTAATCAATTTGTCCAGGGTCACAGATATGTGTCAGAGGCCAGCCTTTAACCTCCCTAGATTTGAAGCTAACTTTCTATCTACTGTACTGCACAAACTGAAAAATCATATGAATTTATAGTCTGACTTGGTTTTTTTTATGAAGTCCAATTTGGGAAGTTAGTGCCACTTCTGTTTCCGCCAACATAGAATAAAAAAGGCACAAAAAGGTGACCTCTTTTGGATGTCCATCTATGCAGGTGTCCCCTAACTTTTTCAATAAATTCATCATTTTCAAAGGTTTTCTCTCAAAGTATTTCTTTTAAAAAAAGACTGCCTATTATTATTGAATCTGTAGAGTTTTAACATGAGGCAAAAAAAGTTAGACACAATAAAAGTTCGGTATTTGTAAAATATATGTATTATACTTTATTCTTCAAGAATTCACTTTTCAAAGCTTGAGAACATATGAAACGTAGCTGTCCTCTCAGTTTCAAGTAAGGAAAAGAACAGAGAACTTGAGACAATCGGACCTCAAATGCCAAAAGGAAGTCCTCATAATTAGAATATGTGGTAAACTTACGGTAAACAGACCTAAATTTTAGTAATTTCTGACATTTGGTTCTCCTTTGTCTACCTCCAAATTGTCAGTGGCCAATTATGACATTCTACCTTTAAAACCTCTTTGGCTTCCTTTCCTTTCTGCAATCTATGCAAGCATGCTTCAGGAGCTTACTTCCTTTTCAAGAGTAGGGCAGCATAACATAGTAGATTAAAGCACTGGAATTAAAATACCCAGGTTCAAATCCTGACTTGGCTGATTATTGATTATTTGATCTTGGATAACTTATATGAACCCTCTGGGTCTTGATTTTCTTTATCATAAAATTAGTGAATCAGCCTACATGATCTCTCAGATCTCTTCCAGTTCTAAATTCTCTTTGTAATAGTCTGGCAGTAAAGTGGCTAGAGTGTTGCACCTGGAGTCAGGGAGACCTGAGTTCAAATCTGGCTCAGACATTTATTAGCTGTGTGACTCCGGGCAAACCACAACATCTTTCTGCCTCATTTTTCTCATCTGTAAAATGGGGAAAATAATTGCATCAACTTTCCAGGTTTATTGAAGGAATAAAATAATGTAGTAACTGTAAAGCCAAAATGCTATATAGATGCTAACTACTATTATTTTTTGTTAACTATGGGAACAGTTATGTTTCTGACTCTAATGTATTGCAGTCTCTAAACCATCCAGCTCAAGTAATCTTAACTCACTGCTCTGGTCATATTAGTTGGATGTTACTTAAAAATTGCAGTGACTACACATCATCTAATAAATAAAGTACAAACTCCTGCCTCTTGTACTTGAGATCTTCCAAAATCTGTTTCTGATCTTAGTTCATATTATTACTTTACATGCTAAAGCTGCTCTTCTATTTTCCATTCTTTATTCTTATACTTCCCTTAGCTGTGACGGTGCCTTTTTTCTAGGACATTTGAATCTTTTCAGGAATATACCAAAGATCCCTTTGATAGTCTGGTAAAGCTCATGGACCCTTTCTCAGAATAATGACTGCTCCCTACATTTATAATTGAAGCAAATGCTAAATTTCAGTTCAAGACTGCTGGAGGGAAAAAGATGTCATTTTGTTCCCCAATCAAGTTCATAGATTCTCTGAAATCTATCCATGCATTCATTATAGTTCTATGGACCCCAGATTAAGAACACTTGCTTTATTCACATCATTCCCCTCCATGCCTAATAAAGGGGCATAGAAGTGGGATAAGGGACAATGCTTCCTGTGGGCAGGTTGCTATGAAAGCTGTATCCCATTTTACAAGGGCTGGATAATTATTAATATCTTCCTTTTTTAACCCACCCGTCCATGAAGTCATATGCACTTGTACTCTGGAAGGCCTACAGTATGTAATTCGGAAGTGAAAATGATTCTGGACAAGCCTGTACAATGTTATAGGTGCTATGTGTGTGCAGGTAATCTCCTTTTCTTGGTATTCAATATGCGTCTTAGGGCTCATGTATAGACTCTGCCCACATTCAATCCACTTAAAACTTGTCTTATTATACAGTCCAGCCATTAAAAAAAATATTTGTGCCTTTATATTTGATTAATACCAGCTCTCATTTATAGAGCACTATAAGTTACAAGAGCAGCTAGGTGGCACATGCGCATATGCATTTAGGGCTAGGGTTAGGGTTAGGGTTAGAGTGCCAGGCCCAAATTCAGGAAGGTGCATCTCAAGATGCAACTAAAGAGAGTTCAAATATGGTCTCAGACACTTACTAGCTATGTGACCCTGGGCAAGTCACTTAACTCTGTTTGCATCAGTTCTTTATATATAAAAAGAGCTGGAGAAAGAAATGACAAGCCATGCTGGGATCTTTGTCAAGAAAACCCCAAAGGGGTTCCCGAAATGTCAGACATGACCGAGATGACTGAACAATGATAACAAGGTTTGCAAAGTACTTCACATGGTTTTTATATCATTCGAAACTCAAAATAGTACTGTGAAGTACGTGCTATTACTATTTCCGTATTACCAATGGGGAATCTAAGACTCTGCACAGACTGGAATTTAAACACAAATCTTCTAAACTGCAAGTCCCGTATCCTATCCACTAAACTATGCTCCGTCCTTAACTAGCAAGCATTGTGATATAAAGACTTCATCAGGGGCACTTAGGTGGCACAGTGAGTAGAGCACCAGCCATGGAGTCAGGAAGACCTGAATTCAAATCCGGCCTCAGACACTTGACACATGTACTAGCTGTGTGACCTTGGGCAAGTCACTTAACCCCAATTGCCCTGTCAAGAAACAAAAAACAAAACAAAACAAAAAAGATTTCATCAGCATGCAGTCCCATTACTCGTAACCCCAATCAACCCAACCTCATGATTTTCCACATTATATAGATGCAGCTGGTGTTGCAGTGGATAGAACTCTTGGTCTGAAGTCAAGAAGACCTGAGTTTAAATCTGGCCTCAGATACTTATTGTTGTGTGACCCTGGGCAAGTCATTTAAACTATGTTTACCTCAGTTTCCTCAACTTAAAATGGGGATATTAATAAGAGAACCTACCTGGCAGGGTTGTTGTGAGGATCAAATGAAACAACGTTTTGGGGTGTATTTTTTAAACCTCTTGGCACACTATATCTCAATGTTTGTTCCAACTTATTCCCTTTCCAAACCCTAAAGCCTGTCCATGGCCCTAAGGTAAATCTAGCAAAGCTGAAAGTGATGAGATAACAACTGTAATCCTGGAGGACCACGAAAGGTGTTGGGTCTTAATGCCTAGGTTATTAGTGCTATTTGTTTCAAGGATGCTGAAACATTAAGAATCAGCTGCTTTTGCTGCCACTGAGGATGTGGGATTGAAGTCTTCTCAGGGTCTAAAAGTGCAAGATTGAGCCAAATACTAGTACAAAACTCATATATTTATAGAGACACAATTTTCTGCTTCCTCAGAGAAAAGGTAAAACCCCTTTAATATTGGCAAGCCAGAACAAAACAGCCTCTCCCTTTGACCGTGGTTTTCTTTTAATTTTCTGGTCCCCAAAATTCCCCAGGTATTATCAAGTAGTCTTATCTGAAGCCTCTGCTGTGCAAAGTGTCTAAGGTCTCATTGAGATGCTAGAAAGCAATCACTTCTGGCAAAAAGGGATGGGAGAGTGTTAATTACCACACTCCTACAGAATAGTATATATCTCTGAGCTCCCCAAGGCACCCACCATCCCTTTCTCCCCACCCATTTCATCTCAATGGCCTTTTTGAAACTCCCATTTTGCATTCAGAAATATACACCTGCCTCCAATCAGACTAGTCAAACCTGTGTCTCTAGTTGCCACATACCTAAAACCTAGGTGAATATTTATCCTCCTATTTCCATCTGTCCCTCTTTCAAGGCACAACTCAGCTGATACTCTCTCTGTCAGACCTTCCCAAGCCTTACCCCAAAACCCCACTCCTCTCCATAAACGCCAGTTAAAAATGACTTCTTCCTTATCAAACTTCCCATTGCATTCTGGTTAGCTCTCTTTTATATTTGTCATCTTCTTCCATGTAATCATTCTGTGTTTGCAAAAATCTCCCACCTGAATTAGATAATAAACTCTTTAAGAATGGATTTGGTATCATAGCAGTTTTTTATACCTAGCATTTAGCACCTAGTTGATTTTAATAATTGTCTATTGGATTGAGTTGTTGAACTATAATCAACCCTAAAAGTCCTGGTTTTTTTGTCTTTTAGCTGTTTTTTGCTTTTGCAAACGTATACAAATGGCCAAAATTAAATAGGAATCTAACTACAGATTTGTCTTCTATTTCATTAAAAAAAAATCTTATTTTCCTTTTTTAGTTTCCTTAAAGGAAAAATAAACACATGATGGCTAAACTTAGATTTTTTTATATGCCATAGGATTAAATCTCTATGCTAACTCCCAGTAATAGAAGGGTCACCATAGACCTTTTAACTCTGTCTTCATGAGGCTCAGTATTTTTGGGTGTGTGCTAAAACCCTAGGAATTCACTTCTTCTGTATAAAGTTTTTTCATATCGGAGCCCTTGGCTTCAATTATTCATGGACTTTTATCCCCAGAGATGAGTTAAATTTACTAGAGCATAACAGTGTATGGTATCTTTCAGTGACATGCGGAAGAATCCTATTGGAATGGTCATGTTTATTACCGCTATTCCTTTGGGCATATTCAAGTTTTGTCCTTCCAACTCTCAACCATTGTTTGGGCTTCAGATTTTAACTTATTTGATTGGGGATTATGTGTTTCTTTTTTTCACAATCTTCTCTCTGCCTTTTTTCTTTATTCCACAGAACAAGGAGTGGCTATTCAAAGTATATTACCTTTGTTCTTCCTAAGACAAAACACACACAGACATACGAGATAACACGGCAGAACCATGTGTTTTAGCAATTTTAAATTCCAATGGAATAGTTTCAATAGCTTCATCTTCTCTCTCTGTACTTCCACAGAATTTAGATCATTTGGGTTACATAAAGAGGAAGAGAGGGAGTGTGACACAACTGAAAAAATATGTTGGATTTGGGGATTATAGGAGCTGATTTTGAATGCTGGCTTTGTAACTTTCTAAGAGAGTGATATTAAGAAACTTACTAAACTTTTGTTGACCTAAGTCTCCTTATCTATAAAATGATAGGATTGCTCTGCATGGCCAAAAGGGTCCCCTCTAGTCCTAAATCAATGACCGCAGTCAGTTGCAAGCATTGGGAGCTGATGGTTTCTCTTACCCCAGACCACACCCTCCATTGGTGGACATATTTCTTGTGTGCTTGGGATATGGAATCAGAGTAAAGAAATGGAGTGGAAACATGCAGTCCAAAGACCTCTGGCTGAGACAGGAGGAATGATGGATCACTTTAGATGGCTTGCTAACCTTGAAATTTTCTCAGAAAGATCCTTATTTCAATGATGAAGAATATTAGTATTCAATAGTACAGAAGAGTTTGGGCATTGAGGGGTGGGAAAAGCCTTGATCTTTTCTTCTTAATAATGCTTTTATATATATATTTCTTTGGTGGCTTCACTTGACTTTTTTGGGAATGTGATTTGTAAGGGGATGGTATTAGGTCTTTTTGTTGGGAAACGGGAGTTGTGTTTAATTCATGAAGAGTTAAAACAATTTTAGTATTGAATTAAACAATATGTTTACCCACATTATTTTAAGGTTTTTCATGCTTGTGGTGACTGAATATTCTTTGTAAAATTACATTGAAGTTAATTCTAGGCAGTAATTTTGTATTTGCTAGACACATAATGCATACAGAAATAGTAACAATTGATCATTTCACCTAGCTATTATTTATAAATGTCATTTACACAATTACCCAGCTTTGTAGAGGGATTGAAGAAAAGCACCTCAAAAGGCTATATTTTGCCCTCCTCTCAGCAGAACACCTTCCAGTATCCATGCAAGAGACATAGTTGCTCTTCAGCTTTAAGTGTATCTAATATGATTGTGGTGCTATAGAAACAACAGAAGTACAGAGGTTCAGATGACCTGGGTTCAAATCTTGTTTTTGAAGGTTACTATCTGTGGGATAATGGATAAGTCACTTAACTTCCCTAGATCTTGGTTTCCTTGGATGTAAAAGTATGCCCTCTGAATAAATTGGAATACCCTCTGAATTGCCTTCCAGCTTTAGATCTATAATCCAATTCCAGGAACATTTATTAAGCACTTGCTATGTGGATGACACTGAGTTCAGCTTTGAGAATTTTAAAAAAAATACAAAATTGAAAACAGTCCCTGCCCTCAAGGAGCTTGAATTTTACTGTTGAATATATGTCAATAATTTGGGTCATCTGAAAATTCTGGCTTTCATTTCCAAAACTGCAACAGAAATACTTTCAGGGATCTATTTAATTGTACCTAGATGGAACAATGAACTACCTTTTTAAACATAAACTATTTCTCAAGTGGCTAAGATAAGGGTAAAACATCATTTCACTTATAAGTGTGAAAAGTATTTTAGAATGGATTTGTATTGTATATCTCCAGGAACTTTTAATGGAGTGTTATAATATTACTCTGAAAATTGTATAGTCGTCTACTCTACTGAATACATTTTAAGCTTTCAATTGTATTTAAACTTGTGTATCTATTCATGGTTCCTAAAATAATTTGGATAAAATATATCATCAAAGGAAAAAAAGCATATTGGTAAGTCTTAAATTGGCTAAGGACATCTGTCCACCTATCTTTAGGCCATATCATACTTTGAAATTCAGATGACTTTCAATTTTGTAAGTACAAATGCTAGTCTACATAATGCGTATTCCATATCAATTCAGACCTTTTTAGATCAAAGAATCATTGTTCAAGCCTTTTGCTTGTCAGTTGAAATGTACCATAACAATGGAAATATGTCTTTTCAGTGGGCTGCAAGAATTTATATCAAGACTTGATGACTGCACCTCAGAAATCCTAAATTCGTCAGAGAGTGCATTATTTTTATGTAGATAAAAAAGATATGGTTTTCAATTCTGTTACATGAATTGTCATCATAATATTACAGTTAAAGCTAATGACCCATCATCTGGCATTTGAAATACCAGTTAGCATAGCATTTTCCTGAAGAGTCTCAAACTGATAAATGAATTAAGTCTATTTGCATGGCTGTTATAACTATACTGAAATTATTTCTCAGTGTTATAAAATAATCCCCATACTGACCCCAAATTAAGGGCTGTGTAACCTACAAAAAGAAATGTATTAACTTGGCCAAAATAGAATGTGTGAGTCTTATACATATATTCAACATTTACATGCATGTATTTATGTATACACGCACTTAGGAAACAGTAGTTACTATGGCAAAAATTATGAATCTAAAATTGAGTAGTGTCTTTAAATATTGTGGATAACTTCAGAAAATGTTGGTTCTAGGATACAGCTTGCCCCCAAAATCAGACATGTCTCTCCCCTGAATATTTATCTCACCTGAACCTGGGTTCAAAGCACTCTACCATCAGCACTCACACACCTTTAGACACACTATTGCTTATTACCTTGGAATATCAGAAACAACAAAGAAATGGAATGTTCTATAGATTCTCTTTCCTCTTTCTTGTCTTTTGCTTTCCCTTCCTGGAGTTTTATTGGATTTTAAATGAGATAGAGCTAATAAAAAAAATAAATATAAAGAGACATGTCACACAGTGTGCTAAAAATATAATTACTTACAGAATTGGAAATCTATGTGGATGTCTTTTGAGAAACTTGTATTGGGTTTCATTTGCCTTTTTATAAGAGTAAATATTAAATAACCACTAATATATTATGTTATAGAGATTCACTGTCTTCTTACAACTGCTTACTAAATAAAGTTGACTTTTATTGTTTTCTTGGAAATTTGTTGTAGCACATTCCCTTGTAGTATGTGTGTGTGTGTGTGTTAGAGAGAGAGAGAGAGAGCATGCACGCATGTGTGTGTATGTGTGTGTGTGTGTTAGAGAGAGAGAGAGAGAGCATGCACGCACGTGTGTGTATGTGTGTGTGTGTGTGTGTGTTGTGCACGGAGAGAGGAGATGAGGGGTTGCCAGATCTTTTTGTCATATAACTTTATTGTCAGCTGAAAAATTATATAGGGCTGTCCATTGCTTTGTTTATTGTGATAGGTTAGAAGAAATTAAACTCTATCTATCAATAAACATTTATTAAACAATTACCATATGCCAGACATTGTGCTAAGCTCTAGGGATACAAAAAGAGGCAAAAGACAGCCTTGCTTTCAAGAAGTTTACAATCTTAAGGGAGAGAAAACATGTAAACAAATATACCCAAAGCAAGCTATGAGCAGTCTAAATAAGAAACATTTAACAGAGGGAAGGCACTGGAATTAAGAGGGGTTGGAGAAGGCTTCCAGTAAAAAGTAAGATTTTACTTAGAACTTAAGAGAAGCTAGGGAGATCAGCAGTCAGAGTGAAGGAAGGAGAGCATTGCAGGCATGGGGGATAGTCAGAAAAAAATACTCATCACTGAGAGATGGAATGTCTTGTTTTTGGAAGAGCAAGGAGAACAATGTCACTAAATCGAAGAGTACATGGCTAGGAATAAAGTAAAAAAAAGACTAGAAAGGTAGGAGGGAACTGGGTTATAAAGGATTTTTAATGCCAAACTGAGTCTTTTGAATTTACTCCTATAGGCAATAGGAAGCCACTGGAGCTTTTTGAGTAGGGGGACGTGTGACATGAATGGACCTGTGCTTTTGAAAAATCACTTTACTGGCAGAATGGAGGATGGACTGGAGTGGGAAGACAGCAGGCAAACCCTCCAGCAGGCAATCGCAATAATCCAGAAGTGAGATGATGAGGGCCTGTCTGCACGAGAGTGGTAGCAATATCAGAGAAGGGAATCTTCAAAAGGTGAAATCAACAGGTCTTGACAACATAGCAGATATGGGGTGCGGGTGGGGGTGGGGGCAGGTAAAGATAGTGAGGAATCCAAGATGATTCCTAAGTTGCAAGCCTGAGGGAATGGGATGATGGTGTTGCCCTCTATAGTAATAGGACAGGGGGTGGGAGGAAGGGTTTAGGGGGACAGATAATGACTTTTATTTGGGACATATTGGATTTTAGATGTCTACTGGGTTGTGCTACTTTTGTCTACAATTCAGATCTACATCTCTACACCACATTCCCTATTACAACACATGAAACACAACTCTACTCCCCAAATTTTTCACTTGTGCTGTGATTTTATCTATGAAGGGTTACTCCCAGTATGCACAATCTGTACAGTAATATAGATCACATGGCTCTTTTTTGGGTGTTCCTGGGGGCACTGAAAGGTTAAGTGTCTTCTCTTTAGTTACATAGTATGGTCAGGGCTTGAACACAGGTCTTCCTCCCAGCAAGGCCAGCTCCTTCTCCACTAAAATGAATTTCTGTTATCTCTCAAATAACAAAAGTTTAAGACTTATATTTTTCATGGTACTAGCCAGTGTGGAAGTTTTGTCCTTATAGTTCTGTGATGAGATACTTAGAAGAATGCTAGAGATCTTTCTCCATGTTTTTTGGAATGCTCTCTATATTACAGATTTAAAAAAAAAAAACAGAACTTCACTTAGTAAAAAACTATGCAGAGTCATAGAATTTCAGAGGCAGACCAAACCATAGATATCTTTACATCTGATCTCTTCATTTTACAGATGAGACTATAGTTTGGAGAGATGAGGTGATTTTTGTTTTGGTCAAGGTCCCATAATTCCTTATTGTTTAAGTTAGAACTAGAACCTTGAGCCACAGATAATAGATTAGGACTTCTTAGCCATTTTTAATGTCATAAACCACTTTGAAAATCTGTTGAAGCCTATAAACCCTTTCACAGGATAATGTTTTTATGCACAAATATGTAAGATTATAAATGAAACCACTTATACTGAAATGCAATTATAAATGTATTTTATAAAACAATTTCCTGAACCCCAAGTTAAGAATCCCTGTTGTAAGGTTAATGATATTTTTCCTCTATGCTGCACTGCATTCAATACAAGAAACCCAAACCCAAAATGGATTTTTAGATTTCATCAGTCAATGGGATATGCCATTTGAGTTCTTAATATCACTTAAAAATGTACAGCTAAATAGAACACCTCCCTCAAAATAAATCAACCACATTTAAGAAAAGAAAGACACAGTTATACAAAGCTGTTCATTGAAGAATTGACTAGTGTTTCGATCAGCATGCATATTTTTAATGAATCTCATAGACTAAAAGTGTTCTAGTGACTGAAAGGGGTGATAAAATCTTAGTTGTAATATTACTTTTCTCTGGTAGTAAATGACTCATGTCTTCCACTGTAATCTGTGCAGGATATTTATATGCCTGTTTAAGAAAAGAGCTCATTTGGATCTGAAAATACAATAAAGCTGAAATAAATGGCTAGAAAATTTTAAGAGTCATTTAAGGGTAGACAGACCTCTCTGTAAGCATTTTTAAAGTAAATATTCAATAATCTTTGTGCTAAAAGCTTAACTCTTTCTTAGTGTGATGATAAATAAATTTCAATTTAGTGTTCTATAATTGAAACCAAGACCTTAGTTAACATGGATTATTTTGAGTTTGGGAGTTATTATCAAAGCAGTATAGTGTCCATGTTCAATTGAGTTCCATATCATTTTGAATAACTTTTTAAAAATTAAAAATGATAAAATATTTATACCATATATTTTCTTTTCCATATTTTTTCAAAATGTTTTCACAATAGGATAAGAATTAGACTTCCCATTTTTCTTAATTCTTTTCTATGTTTTAATTAGATTAACTTACCTTACTCTGACAGTTCTATTAGTCTTGTGGGAAGGGAGTTGGGGTCATGAATTATATTGAAGGCAAAAATAGAAAAAAAAATTTTAAAAAGTTTAAATAACATTTAGCTTTCAATATCACCTCAGTTTAATAGTATTCATCATCAAAATTCTTGATTTCTCTCCTCCAAAAGATTTACAATAATTTACTCTTTATGGTACCAACAATACTTCTACTAGTACAAGAGACATGACTGTCTTCTCTTTTGTATCTTTCATACATACTTGTACACATTTTAAGAAAACTTTTTGGGGCACTGAGAAAACTTCTTTTTAGTACTTTGGAGAAATAGCCATGCTTGTGCTTTGTTTCTAGCAGAAATTGTTTTCAGGCTTGCAGAGATTATGACTTTAAAAAAGGAAGAATTAGCCATGATGGATTTTTGCAATTTACCAAAACTTAACTATATTTGCAAATCACAGAAAAGTGAGGAGGAGAAGACTCTTCAAGTGATCATTTGAAAAGAAGCGTAGAGTAAATGAGATATAAAAATACTGAGAAATACAGGTCATTACAAAATTAAGCAAAGAATTGTGGAGTGTTGAACCTGGAAGGAAGCTTAGAGATCATCTACTCCAATACTGTCATTCTTCAGGTGAGGAAAATTAAGGCCTGAGATGTTAAGTGACAGCTTCAAGATTGTAGAGCTAGTCAATTGCAAAGCCATCTGGTTAGGCCTCTTAACTCTTAGTCTTCTGCTCTTTTCATTCTTAAGAGAAGAGTGCAAAGAGTAATGACCACATTTGTATAAGAAGACAGATATGTGAGCAGTAGCTTTTTCTTAATTGCTCACCTTTTAAAAACTGTGTGATATGGAGGAGCAGAAGCTGTCTGTGGCAGTTTCTCCTCTTCCCCTAATCTCCAAAACCAGCTAGGGCACAGAGATGTCAATCACATCGGTTTCTCATGGTAACACCATAGTATGCAACCCTTATTCTAACCTCTATGCTGCTTGTCATGCTATTATTTCCATTTTCTGGAAAGCCTTCCCATAACCTCTGCTGTACTTATCTAGAGCCTACATATCCTTCAGGGCCCAAATCAAGCCTCACTTCTCACAGGAAGCCTTCCCTGAACATTTGGGCACACAGTGAGTGATCTCTTCCTTCCCCAAACCATTTAGCAATAACCATCTGTTCCATACAGCTCACTGGTCCCTAGTTGTTTCACATATGTGAATTTTCTCTCTCTGACTAGATTATGACTCAAGGGCAGGCCTTATATTTCTTTGGGTATCATCCTTAACATCTTATGTACTGTAGGCAACCCATAGGCAATCACTAAATATTTATGGATTGATGGTTATATGTCAGGTAAGCACATCTGTTTTCAGCTGGTGTTCCCCAGGATCTCAGAGTCACATTCTACCTTGAAAAGACAGACTTCAGCATAACATATTACTCAGGATTTCTGCTGTTAGCAATCAGTAAGTTCAGTTGATTAGTTAGTTGTCAGCCATTCTATGTATCCATTCTGCTCTAGAGAGCTGAACTCAAGAATAAGATGTCTCCCAAATTGCAGACAATGAGGATCAGCAGGGCAGTCCTCAGAGCCAAGTTGACTGACAAGAATGTTCAGAACAGAGATAATCAACACTATGGACCTACTAGACTCAAACCAGCAGAAAGACTTCCTGGATTGTCATAGATTTAAAATAGAATAAAATGGTATCAGAACGAGAAAGGATCTTGGAAATCTTTTAATCCATGCCCACCTCTGATTTTAGAAATGAGGAAACAGTGCCAGAGACTTAAAGTAATTTGTCCAAATAGCTTTGGATTCATAGTCTATCGAGCAATGAGGAAACATTTATTAAGTACCTACTATGCGCCAGATAATGTGTTAAGAGCTGGGGTTAGGAAAACAGTGAAAGGATAGCACTCTTTTCTTTATTCCACACTCATTAATAGGTACCACTGGGCAAGAAGCCCCTTTGCCCTCCAGGACTTGCTTTCAGTAATAGGTTAGGATTCATGGACTGGGCACTGCATTGTGATTGTGTGCAGGAAAAATTTATTCATTGTTGTGCTGTGACTGGAACAGAAGAAGCTGGGTTCAGTCTGTTTTTCCATTCTTGTGGCAGATATCGTGTGGACAAGTCCAAGGAAAAAGAATGTCCTTTAGAGAATTATAGACCATTTTCATTATAAATTGCCCTTTGGAGTTATGTAAAAACCCCATTTCATTATAATCTGAGTACTTTGAGCACAAGGATACTTTTCATTTTTGTTTTCTATCTTTAGATCCTAGCACAGTGTTGGGGACATAGTAATTGCTTAACAAATGTTGGTTAGTTGATTGATTGATATAGTAATGTGGATGAGAAGGCAGGAGGGTAGTAAACCATACCATATCCTGGCACAAAATCTCACTTCCCTTTTCTGTATCAATCCCTAGAGTAACTCCATTGCTTTCCAACTTTGTTTTCAGTAAGTATTTTGCCTGTTTCAGTGGGAGAGGCAGTAGTTTCTGATGAAGCCACCATAACAGATGGAGAAAGTTGCACCAGAGAACTAACTTACCCTCTTAGATGAAGGTCAGCAGAAATTGTAGGTAAAATGAGTAAAGGAATTAAGGGAATACAGTCCTATGAAACAAGAAAGAAAATCTAATGTATTTTTAAAATATTTGTTACTTAAACTTAATAATTGGAAAACAATTTCCACTATGCATAATTTTAGGATTTTTCAGTTTGGAGTTTTGTTTCATTCCAAATAGAATAACCTGACTCAAGTAGAATTGACTTTCTGGCATATTAGAAAACACCAGATTTAAGTACGCTTTATGGTGCACAGATGAAAAGCAAAAGCAAATGGAAAATTTGATTAGGCTTGGAGGCAGAACCAAGAGCAACAATGACATAATAATGCAAACCAAGAATCTGTCTGCTCTTATCCAATGAAAAGAAATTAACGTGATCAATGGGGCTATACAATTTCTGTGCCTCACTTTAATAGTTATACTTTTATCTAGAATCCAATCAAATTTTTGGTGTTGAACTCATCCTTCTCTTTACTTGATGAATTTGCAGAATTCATTGGAATAAACGTTTTGTACAGGCCAAATTGTGCGGCCAAATCCATTTCCCTTAAGGAAAATTTTCGTTTCTTTTCCTTTCTCTCTCTCTCTCTCTCTCTCTCTCTCTCTCTCTCTGTCTCTCTCTCTCTCTCCCCTTCCCTCACTCTCTCCTTCTCTTTCCTTTTTCTTTGCTTTCAAAAAATTCTGCCTTTCTTATACTTTTGGCTCAAAAGCAACATGCTCAGATATTGAATAGAGTCAACAGCAGCATTCAGGCTGATAAGATTTCAATCTAAATCAGTTCCTTAAATATCTTCTGAACTTACTTATTTAGTAATAGCCCCAATGCAGGTACTCACACATTTATTTAATCACATACTAATAAAAAGATAGTTATTATCCATAGAAAAATCTATTCTAAAAATGCTTCCTTTGCGCCAGTAATAAAATGAATTCAACAGTATCAGGAACTTGAAAAAAATATGAAAATTGACACAATTGAACTCATTGTGGCAAAGTGTATACATATATATATATATATATATATATATATATATACATATATATGTATGTGTGTGTGTGTGTGTATAACGAATCTGCATTGCATGTATATATGTGTGCATTTATTTAACAGTTAATCATGACTCAACCCAGAGAGATAAGGAATGGAGACGTAAGATGATGTTTGTCAACATCCCTACTTGTTTTCTATAATGCTTCATTGAGAGTGTGGCCAAAAAATGTTAAATGCGAAAATTCTTTTTGTGGGAAAATATCTACAAAGTAGCCTCCCCTTTACCACTAGATTTCTACCCTTCTTAAGGTAGAAGAAGAAAAAAAAACAATACAGTCTTGAAGTTCATGTAACATTTTCTGGTGATATACAATGACATAAGATACTAATACACTGAGACAGTCATGAATTAGAACTGTGGTGTCATAGAATGTTCACTCTGGAGGGGACCTTAAAGATAGCCTATTTCAATGTCATTATTTTATAGGTGAAGAAAGTGAGCCTGAGAAGAGTCAAATGACATCCCTTGTCCCACAACATGTAATTAGTAAAACTAAAATTCAACCTTGTCTTGTGATTCTCTAGTCCTATGGACTTTTCAATAATCCAAGACCAAAGTATTTTAAAAGAGACTACAGGGGGGCGGAGCCAAGATGGCCGCATGAAGGCAGCGTCTTACCAGAGCTCTCTCACAAGGTCTGTCAGATTCCTATAAAAAAGTGAATTGGAGCAGATTTGAGAGAGTCAGAAACCACGAGCAGTCTGCGTGGGGCAGATTAGAGATATGGATGAATATCTACAAAAACATAAACTGCCCAGGCTAACAGAAAAGGAAGTGAAATTTCTTAATAACCCCATCTCAGAAAAAGAAATTGAGCATGCCATCAATGAACTCCCTAGGAAAAAATCTCCGGGGCCAGATGGTTTTACATGTGAATTCTATCAAACATTTAAAGAACAACTAATTCCAATACTTTGTAGACTATTTGGGAAAATAGGTGAAGAAGGAGTCCTACCAAATTCTTTTTATGACACAAATATGGTACCAATACCCAAACCAGGTAGAGTCAAAACAGAGAAAGAAAATTATAGACCAATTTATCTAATGAATATTGATGCAAAAATTTTAAATAAAATATTAGCAAAAAGATTGCAGCAACTCATCACGAGAATAATACACTATGACCAGGTAGGATTTATTCCAGGAATGCAAGGCTGGTTCAATATTAGGAAAACTATTAGCATAATTGACCATATCAACAACAAAACCAGCAGAAACCATATGATCATCTCAATAGACGCAGAAAAAGCCTTTGACAAAGTACAACACCCATTTCTTCTAAAAACACTAGAAAGCATAGGAATAAGTGGAACCTTCCTTAAAATTATAAATAGCATCTACCTAAAACCATCAACAAGCATTATTTGTAATGGGAATAAGCTAGATGCATTCCCAATAAGATCAGGGGTGAAACAAGGATGTCCATTATCACCCCTATTATTCAATTTGGTACTAGAAACGTTAGCTGTAGCAATAAGAGAAGAAAAAGAAATTGAAGGAATTAGAATAGGAAAAGAAGAAACTAAATTATCACTTTTTGCAGATGATATGATGATTTTTTTAGAGAATCCTAGAGAATCAAGTAAAAAACTACTTGAAATAATAAACAACTTTAGCAAAGTTGCAGGATATAAAATAAACCCACATAAATCCTCAGCATTCCTACATTACTGACAAAGCCCAACAGCAAGAGATAGAAAGAGAAATTCCATTCAAAGTTACTGTAGACAGTATAAAATATTTGGGAGTCTATTTACCAAGACAAACCCAGGGCCTATATGAACATAGCTATGAAACACTTTTCACACGAATAAAATCAGATCTAAATAAATGGAAAAATATCAGTTGCTCATGGTTAGGCCGAGCTAATATAATAAAAATGACAATTTTACCTAAATTAATCTATCTATTCAGTGCCATACCAATCGAACTACCAAAAAATTATTTTACTGAGCTGGACAAAATAATAACAAAATTCATCTGGAAAAACAAGAGGTCTAGAATATCTAGAGTATTAATGAAAAGAAATGCTAGAGAAGGTGGCCTAGCGATACCAGATATTGAACTGTACTACAGAGCAGCAGTCATCAAAACTACCTGGTACTGGTTAAGAAACAGGGGTGTGGATCAGTGGAATAGGATAGGTACACAAGTAGGAGAAATCAACAAGTTTAGCAATCTACTCTTTGATAAACCCAAAGAGGCCTGCTTCTGGGCTAATAATTCATTATTTCACAAAAACTGTTGGGAAAATTGGAAAATGGTAGGGCAGAAACTGGGCATAGACCAATATCTTACACCATATACCAAAATAAAGTCAAAATGGGTTCATGATTTAGGAGTAAAGGCCAATACTATAAGTAATTTGGGAGAGCAAGGTATAGTCTATTTATCAGATTTATGGAAAAGTAAAGAATTCATGACCCAACAAGAGATAGAGAGCATTAAAAAATGCAAAATGGATAATTTTGATTATGTCAAATTGAAATGTTTTTGTACAAAAAAAAAGCCAATGCAACAAAAATTAGGAGGGAAGCAGAAAATTGGGAGAAAATCTTTGCAACTAGTTTCTCTGATAAAGGCCTCATTTCTAAAATATACAGGGAACTGAGCCAAATATATAGGAACACAAGCCATTCCCCAATTGAGAAATGGTCAAAGGATATGAACAGGCAGTTTTCAGAGGAAGAAATCAAAGCTATCTATAGGCATATGAAAAAATGCTCTGGATCACTACTGATTAGAGAAATGCAAATCAAAACAACTCTTAGATACCACATTTCTCCTGTCAGATTGGCTAAAATAACAAAACAGGAAAATGATAAATGCTGGAAAGGATGTGGGGAGATTGGAACATTGTTACATTGCTGGTGGAGTTGTGAGCTGATCCAGCCATTTTGGAGAGCAATTTGGAACTATGCCCAAAGGGCTATAGAAATGTTCATACCCTTTGACCCAGCATTGCCAATTCTAGGGTTGTTTCCCAAAGAAATCACACAAGTGGGAAAAGGACCCATATGTACAAGGATATTTATAGCGGCTCTTTTTGCGGTAGCCAAGAATTGGAAATCAAAGGGATGCCCATCAATTGGGGAATGGCTGAACAAGCTGTGGTATATGAAGGTGATGGAATACTATTGTGCCATAAGAAATGGGGATGATACGGACTTTGTAACAACCTGGAAAATCCTACATGACATAATGCTGAGTGAGCGGAGCAGAGCCAGGAGAACATTGTACACAACCACAGATATATGGATTATGTGAGGACCAACCCTGACATACTTCACTCTTTTCAGCAACGTAAGGTGCAAGGACAACTCCAGGGGACTCACGATGGAGAATGCTATCTTCATCCAGAGAAAGAACTGTGAAGTTTGAATACAGATTGAGGCGCACTACATACTTGCCTTTTTTGCTTCTCTTTTGTTTTTGGTTTTGGTTTTTTTTGTTGTTGTTGTTTGTTTGTTTGTTTGGTTTTTTTTGGTTATGTCTCTTCTTTCTCATGATTCATTCCATTGGTCATAATTCTTCTCCACAACTTGACCTGTAAAATAGAAATAATAATAGCCTCTATTTCCCAGGATTGTTGTAAGGATAAAATGAGATAATATTTATAAGGCCTTTAAAAAAGTGACTAGCACATAGTAGGTACTATATGAATGTCATCTATCACTGTTATTATATATACACACATTTACATATATGTGTGTATATGTGTATATACACACATAGATATAGATATATATGACCAGCAGCAAGATCGATATGGATATCTTACTATATGTACATCAATTTTTATATCTATATTATTTATCTATATCTCATTAAGAATTATTTGAGTCATTTATGTGTAGCCTGTTTTAAAAGCTTCCTTTGGGGTCAATGGGAAGTTCATGGGACTAGGGAGTAAAAAGACTTGAGTATATATTCTCAAGTATATACTGATACCCACACACCGTCCCAAAAATCAGTGAAGTTTAAGCTAATAAACTTCTCTCCCTCTCCCTCTCCCTCTCCCCCTCTCTCTCTCTCTCCCTTTCTCTTTCTCTCCCTCTTCCCCCCCCCATCCTGTTTCTTTTCTCTCCCTCTCACTCCAATAGAAATCATTGAAGATTTTTTGAATAGGGAGGAGATATGGTCAGATCTGTGTTTTATGAATATTAATTTGGTAACCATGTGGAAAGGTCTATTGGAGAGGAGAGAGACTGTTCCAAGTCTGAAATAGTTGAGTAGTGACCACCTGACTAAAGATGCTGAGTCGAAGTAGCCCCCTCCCCACCCGGGGGGGGGTGAGATGCAAGCAGGACTACTATTTATTAAAGGCAAGACAAAGATACTATTATTCAAATCTAAGCCTGTCTCATAATGTCCCTTATAATGATCTTTAGGGTTTAGTGCAAGGATTCCCTTTTCTTTTAGTTTTAGGATCCTGTGCATCTTTTAAAATTTATTTTGGACAAAGCAAATAAAGCAGCAAAGGATACATATATACATATATGTGTGTGTACACACATGTTGATATAAGTGTATCTATGAATATGCATGCATATGTATATTATATATACCTATACATATATTGTATACATATGTATGTATACAGACATATATATGTGTTTTAGAAGTCAATCTTGTATTCTGACTTCAACTTGTCATATGAGATCAGAGTCACGGGAACATGCAATAATAATAATAATACTGATATATTTTACCTTTAACATACTTGGGTAAGTCCCACTCCTATTGATTGACCCTTTGGGTGTATGTTATGCATTACAAGAATAATCAGATCTCATTTCAGAAGTATGCTCTGTCAGCCTAAAAATGTAAGGCTCATTTCTCACCTCACTGTGTACTGTCACACATACTGGCTCCCCTTATTCCTAGTTCATCAAAGTGTAGGGTTACCTTTGAAGTCGAGGAGCTCAGTACTGATACGAGCATCCCAGAATGTGGAAATGAACAGGTCCATGCAGACGACCTAAGAGCAAGGATTAAATATAGCATTACATTATTCTTTGATAATGAAATATAGTTAGACAATCTTCTCAAAAAGTCAAGTAAGAAAGAATAAGTACACCTCTCTAATTATCATGTCTTTAGAAACTCAGAAATCCTAATGTGAACCTGTCATCCTTTCTTAATCTGCCAAGTCTGATTTTTTTAAGTTTCCCTTTTCTCTATTGGTAGTCCCACAGATATCCCTATTTTCTGAGACATCTGATGACACCTTAAGTCTTCTTGTTGTGTGACCTTTCTTTGTATTTTAATTAGTTTCTAAAAATAACTTAAGGAGTTGGGGGAGAGTAAGGGGAGGAGAGTGAGAACCTGAATTTTGATTTTTGAAATAGGAGATTGTATGCTTAAAATAGCATGTGGTTAGTGCCCACATTCAAAGTAAAGTTAGAATGATAGAATGCTTCTGATATATAAATATGACTTATTATAATGCTGAAAATATCATATTATTAATAACATTGCCCTGATTTTATATTCTCTTTTTATCAAAATTTTCAGTTTATCATTTTACCTTCAAAATGAAATCAAGATGATGACCCTAGAAACAAAACTAAATACCTTTTTTTCCTTCCTTACTCCAAAATAATATTTATTTCAAATTTTTATCCCTATTCAAATGTTAGTGGCCAAATTTTAGCCTGTATCTATGCTGCAAGCTGAAGAGAGACATTTCCATGGATCTCTTTAGTCCCAATAGCGGTACTCTTGTGTTTTGTTTTTGTTTTCATTTTCAAAGCTATTAAGAAAGCAGCATGGAATCCAAACCACATTTCATAGATTAACTTAATTAAATAGCTTTTCAAAACATCCACTGCCACACACATAACCGGCCCAAAAGAGCAGAAATTTAAGATTAACCCAAGTCCTATGAGAATGGGTGAATCAGCAAGTCAAGATTGATTCAATCTTTAGTTTTTATACGCTGCAACATCTTTTTTTGTTTGAGTTTCAGACCTTGTTAAACTGTTTTAGTTAGTACTTTATAATGAAGATAATTTATTTTTCATGACTGAGGGACTGGAAGTGCATCAAGGTCATCATTTCAAGTATCAGTTATTATTGTGCATTACTGTTTGGGGACTACTAAGTTCTATGCTCTGGGCTAGGCATTGAGGAGTTTATAAAGATGAATGACATGGCACTTGGTCTAGTAATCAATTCTTGTATGTTAAAATGGTTTTTAAAAGCCCTGTGATTCATTATGTAATGAAAAATCCAATGAGAATTATAACTTTAGCTAAGTTTCCTATTTTTGCTTCTTAGCCAAAATTATTTATATATTTGTTTTAAGGAATAAGACGATAGACAGAATCTTTAATTGCTCCAGACTTAACTAGATCAAATGCTATATTTGGAGTCAGAGGATCTGGGTTTAAGTTCTGTTTCTGACGCTTCCTAAATAAACTTGAGTACATCATTTCAGCTTATTGGGCCTCAATTTCTTCCTCTGAAAAATGATTGGGTTGTATTAGATGATTGAAGTCAGGCAAGGAAAGCTTAATTAGCTCAATTTCAAAATGTCCTCAACACCTCTCCTTGTTGAATATTCTTCTCTTGCTCTAACCAAGTAAAACTATTTGTCAACTGTTGCTCACCTTGTTGAAAGAGTTTGCCACTAATTTTATTCCAATATTAAACATAAACCACCAGATGACTGACTGGTCTGAGTCTGACCCAGCTCTGAATGAGGGCCAAAGAGGAAAAGGTTAAATATCTAATGTAAAAATTGGACAGTATCTCTTTCCTTTGAGGACAAGACCTCCTCTAGGTGGTATCAGAATTTAGGCTTCCTATTTCCCCCAGCTTGCTATGGCTTTTCTTAGTTGTAGAGTTTAATCATTTGATGTTTGCTAGCTTCCTTGGCCTATCAGCTTCTAATTAAATTGACCCTCTTTTCCATTCCCCTTTAGGTAAAAATCATTACTATCACAACTATACATAGAAAGGGCACTTTTGAGCTTCCTTCTACCTTTGAGTGATCTCATTCCTCTTCCAACTTGGCTTCTTTCTTGCGAACTCTAATAACAAACCCTCTTGATCCTGCTGTGCTCGTGCTATAGGCAAAGTTAGTTCAGGGGGCACAGAGCTGATTATAGCCAGCACTTCAAGAATTCAGCATTTCTATCATTTCACATAAGTAGTGCTTCTAGGGTACAGACTCTAGCAAGGAAAATAACAATCACAGAAAATATACTAGATGCCATATTAATCTAGGGCTATGCAGCAAGCATGTATTGTACTAATAGAGTTTTATTTTGTGAATAGCAAGTTTAGAATCAAATTAATATTATGAACTATACTAGAAATGTTACATTTATGCAATAACAATGGGAATACAAAATATTCTTTGGCTTTTGTAATTTTTCCCTCCAGTGAATTAACTGATATGTTTCCTGTGATTGCATGCAGAAATCTAGGGTAATGAAATGTTATATTTGGCAACCTCATATTTTTCTAGCTTGTAAACTTTGCAGCCGAAAATGTTGTCATTCATTTGCCCATTTCCCTCAAAAAAACCATTTTAAGGTCTTGACCCTTGCTTCTTGATTCACAATAGTATTTTTAAAGTGAGTTTTGCTTGATATAATATTCCAATATTCTTTACTCTGTTTCCATCCTCATTAGTAAGTTAGACATGCTTGGTCAGACTTGAAGTTTCAATTTCTGTCTTTGCTCCCCCCCTAGCCGTTTATCCTTCACATATCAACTTATCCTTGGTGAATTCAATTTGGGTTTTTTTTAAGTCATTGCATCATTTAATATGTGATTATGTAAGTGAGAAGATTTTTCCAGATTTATAAATTTCAGGATTATTGCCTCATTTTGGATCTCAGGTTGTATGCAGATTATTCTGTGTGTTGATTTTTCCTGTTGCCCTTTGAAATATCTACAGAAATTACTAAATGAATTAATTAATAGGGCCCATTGCCTCCTTCTTTCCACTGCCACAGTGGTCTGTCTTATTTTTAAAGCCTGTGGGGGCAGCAAAGTGGTACAGTGGATAGAGCATCCGTCCTGGATTAAGGAGGACCAGAGTTGATCCTGGACAAATCACTTAACCCCAATTGCCTCTCATAAATAATAATATAAAAAATAGCTAGCTTCCTTGGCCTATCAGCTTCTAATTAAATTGACCCTCTTTTCCATTCCCCTTTAGGTAAAAATCATTACTATCACAATTATCAATGTAATTATATAATAATATATAATAATAAAAATAATAATCACAATAATATTGTGATTTGAGCTTTGCTAACATATATCTTGAGATTACTGCAGCTTCTTTCTAAGATCCAATATTTTCCAAACATAGGTTATATGTGTGTTGTGTATCTTTTATATTTATATGGTATATATATATATATATATATATATATATATATATATATATATATATGTGCAGGTATATAAATGTATGTTTATTCATTTTTACTAATATTTTAAAATTAGGAAATTTAAAGTTACCTAACAGATTTTATGAAAATACTGGCATATATGGAATTAAATGGGAAATAGAGGAGTATTGATTACATGGGAGAATAAATAAAGCCCATCTTTAATTGTTTGTTCTGATTCCTTTGTTTTCATAGCTAGAAGTTGGGGAACTATTCTAGGATACAAAATCCTCTCAGTTTTAGAAATTATTTCATTAAAACACTACTGCTATTTCACCTTCATCTTCTAGCCTATGATGTTACAATTCCTATTGTGATTAGACAGAGAGTTCTTGCTGGAATTTTCCAGATAAATGCTGGCTGGCATTATCACTGCATGTCCATGACTGTTTAGATCATCTTTTCTTAAATAAATGATAAGCTCCTAGAGATCAGGGACATGTCCTTTAGTTGTATATTGTATCCAGCAAAGTTTCCTATTTATAATAGGACTTAGCAAATATACAGATTTTTAATTCCAAGGCCAGCATAATTAAAGTTTTATTAATTAATTATAATATTCATTCCAGGTCTCTGACCAACCTCCATATAAGTGTTATCAAAGGACTTCATATAAATATTAATGTGGGGTTTTCTGACATTCCATTTTCTCAATTGCATAAACATGGAAACTTAACCTCAGAAATACTTGCTTTGTCACAGTCCAGAGAGGTTAACCAGGGCAAAGTGTCTGGGCCTGGCCTCAGGTTACAAAGATTTAGAAGGTACTGAGTGAATTTGTAACCTTTCAGGACTTTAGAAGTAGGGCAGCTAGGTGGTTCAGTGGATAGAGTGCTATGCCTGGAGTCAAAAAGACTCATCTTCCTGCGTTCAAATCTGGCTTTAGACAATTACTGTCTTGTGATCCTGGTCAATTGTTTGCCTCAGTTCCTCACTGGTAAAATGAGATGGAGAAGGAAATGGCAAACCACTTAAGTATTTTTACCAAGAAAACCTCAAATGGGGTCACATAGAGCTGGATGAAAACAACCAAACGATAACTTACCACCTAACATTTTTACTAGACCTGTGATTTAATTGGTTTAGAGCAAAGGTGTCAAAGTAAATGGCCCACAAAACTCCCCAGGGTGGCCAGAACACTGTTAAAATAAACAAAAATAAGATATAACATAGATAATGTTAATTCGTGGTTTCCTAAATCCGTATGTGGTGGGTGGAGATCCATTTCTATTTGAGTTTGCTACCAGTGGCTGAGAGAACTCCTGCTAAGGAGATTCCCTTTACCTATGCATATGAGAGCCTGCTCTGCAGTTTATAATCTTGGGAAATTTCCTGGGGCACTTTAAATCTAATGTGATTTAACTGCTCACCTAGACTAGAGGATACATGTCAGAGAAAAGACTAGATCACCCTACCCACTACACCATGCAGCCTCTCAAGCACCACATTAATAAATTCAATTAATTTTAAAAGGAAGCTGCCTGTTGCAACATTTTTCCTGCATCCCATCCCAGTGTTTCTTATAACTTTTAGCCCAGCACCTTTTCAGGGTGACCCTGTCCTCCCCTGGCAGGAGCTTCGTGGTATCCTTTGCTCTCTCCCCACCATGGCAACTTGGATTCAGAAGTTAAAATTCCCTGCTCCCACACCAGCTAGCTGTGTCTTATAAAAGCTGATTTGAGAACACTTTGTGCACTTTGCCCCAAGAAATGTTCTATGGTGCTTACCCCGGGAGCCAGAAATGCTAGCTACAGCTCTGTTAGAGTCACATAACTCATTATGTTCCCTACCAAACTCCACATATATGACTGTCATGTGTCCTAGCTATAAATGCCCACTGGTGCAGAACATGTAAGTGCGGTTACTCATAACCATAAATAGGTGGAAACATTTTATACTGGTTTTCAGTGGCTTCCAGGTGCTATTCATCAACTTGGATTCAGAAGGTAGGCTTTTTGAGCCCAGAATAAGTAAGGGTGTATCAAGCAATTACATGTTTAATATAAAGAATGAAAGCAATAAAACTGATAAATGAAGAACTGAAATGCATTTTGTTATTCTGAAATTTTGCTTCCATATTGATCGGATCAGTTTTGTAATGACTTCACTTCTCCTATACCCTTATAGAAAGCCCTTCATGATCACCAAGAAGAAAAGCTATGTTCATGGCTAAGAGTTCCATTATTTACATTCTAAGGATCCAGAAGTAGGCCATTATCAGCTGGAAGTCTATGTCTGTGAAGCTACTTGCTTGAACTAATCTGGTGTAACTCTAGATTATTAACTGTTTGAGTTAACTAAAACATAATTTTGTGTTCCTTACATTTTTTTTCCTTATAACAGTCCTGATCTATTCTCAAATAAACAATAGTTAGGATTTGAGAAAGGACTTGACAAGCCAGAACAATGGACTGAATTTAACAAGATGAAATGTAAGAGACATAAACAAAACTAAAATGCCTTTTTTTAAGTCACCTGTATTCAGGAGACATTGACCTAACATAATAGTGTTTCACACACAAAAAAGACCTTAGTTGACTGCAGGTTTAACATCTATCTGTTGTATGTCAAGGCTGTCAAAAAATTCAATTTGAACTTTGGCCTCTTTAAACAAGGAAAGTGATATTCACACTGTGTTCTGTATTCTCTGTCCTCATCAAGAATATTATACTTAATTCTGGGTGCTGTATGGTCAAAGGGCTACAGACAAATAGAATGTATTCAGTTAGGCAACTGACATGGTGAAGATACTAGAAATAATGGTTGAAGGAATTATAGATATTTATTCTGTAGAAGCAAAGATGAGGAAATATTTCAGTATGACAACCATTTATTGCTGCTTACTAAGTATAAGGCATTGTGAAAATATATATATAGACACAAAAACAAATAGTCCCTGTTTGTTATGGAGTTTACATTCTACTTGGGGTAAAGAAACCTTGAGCACAAAATGCTATGAAGTAATTTGAGGAAGGAATTAGAACTGGGGACCATCAAGGAAGTTTGCACCTAAAGTAGGCATTAAAGCAACATAAGAATTTGGAAAGTTGGTAGTCATGGGAGAAGAGGGTTAGGGTTTATGATTTCATCAGTGTAGAATAGGCCCTATCTTTGCAATTTAGAGTCTTAAAGAGCTTCTTGGAATACAGAGGTTAAGGGAATTGCCAGCAGTCTTACAGCCAGTATGTTTCTGAGAAAACCCTTGACCCTCCAGCCACCATGCTACATTGCCCCTGTAAGAAGAGAGGGTTTCTGAAAGAGTCACAGGGAAGAAAGATAAGATATATTCTTCTTTGTTCTGGAGGCAGAAGTAGAAAAAAAATAGAAGTTGCGAGGAGGCGGATTTTGTACAGATATAAAAGTTCTCTTACAATGACACAAAATGAGTTCAAAGTGTATGTCCTGCATAAAGCAGGTTGGTCCAGTTATTTTGTACAGAACAAAGTCTTTTTGTTGTGTTTTGTAATGTAGAGGTGTAACTTGCTAGATGTTTCCATTGTTCACTTCATCCATTGTTAGTTTACTCCCTCAGACTTTCTGAAGCCAAGCTCTGCACGTTTAATGCTTTTCAATTTTGCTGAAGTTAATCTTCCTTAGTTGTTCTTGTCATGCTTATCTGAATTTCCTCCAGTTTATCTACATGTTCCTGGAAATGAGGTACTCGAGGCTGTGTTGTTGTTTCAGTCTCTGTAGAATAAATAACAAAGCATTAATACATTAACATATCCTGTCCTACTATGATAAAATGCATTTTTGTATATGGCCTAATACATTGTTGGTCACTTTTGATAGCTGTTTATAATAAATATTCAAGGAAATTTTAAACTATGTTTACTAAAATCGCTACTCAAATTAGGCAGATTAAATAAACATTTAAGCCAATCTATAGAACACTGTTAGGTGCCACTACAGCTTTATTATTTTTTTCTCTATCTCTATGTTACACAGCACACTAGACAGCTGTTATACCTCTTTTATATCTGGAATAGGAATAATTTCTTTGGGTTTTCTGCATTTTCTTGAAGGATTTTAAGGGGCCTTTCTTTTGGATGTTATTTTGACTTTATTTTTAAAAGTAAATGATAAATTATACAATTCAATTTTATTACGCACCTACCATCTGGTAGACCTTCCACCAAAGTCCTGCTCTTTCATCATGGCATGGAGATGACCCTGAGTTCTCAGATGCTAGGCTAGAGAGACACAAGTTTTGCTAGGTCCTACAAGGCTGGAAATGTTAAGTATGGACCTGGTCAATAATCAATCAAGCATTTATTACACATTTACTCTGCTAAGCACTGAAGAGAGAGAGAGAAATAAAAACAAGGTACCTACCCTAATGGGGCTAATATTCTAACTAATGCCTGGTAACAGTATAGGTATCTGTCATCAAAGGACCCATCTGGTTAAGGTCAGAATGGCTTCTGCATGTAAGATAGGCTATCAGGCCAGGATTTCTCTATTAATGGAGAGGGTGTATTCTCACTGCTAAAGTCACAGGCCTTTTGGAAAAATATTGAAGAATGAGTATGCTAGATGCTAGAGATACAAAAATGAAAAATGGCATAGTCTCTTCTTGCAGGGATTTTCCGAAATTACAGAACTGACATAGGAACCTAAGGTGTTTCCTGGTTGATTTAATCTAGGCTCTTTCATCCCAAGATTACAACAAAATTATCTAAAGTAATTGATTTTGTCTTAAAAGTCCAAAAAAGTCTTCACAACCACTAAATTGTAAATGTAACTTCATTCCTTCTAATAAATTATTTTTAGTGAGAGAAAAATCTTTGTGTTATTTGTTGTCCTTGTTTAGTCATTTTAAGTAATGTCTGGCTCCTCATGACCCCATTTGGGGTTTTCTTGACAAGGATAGTGGAGTGGTTTTGCCATTTTCTACTCCAGCTAATTTTACAGGTGAAGAACTGAGGCAAACAGGGTTAAGTGAGTTGCCCAGGGTCACACAACTTGTAAGTGTCTCAAGCCAGATTTTCACTCACAAAGAGGAGTTACAGCCCCACAGTAAGGCAATATGGACACAATCCATAAAAAACACAAACACCAAGATTTCTGAATCAAAAGACTTGAGAAATTAAGGTCAGATTTCCCACAGAACCTATAAAATGCTTTCATTATCATTTTTATAAAGGCAGAAGGAAGATAGGGGAAAGTAGAATAGCCATGTTATCATCATTTTTAATTGTCTATATCAAAGCAGACATCAAGACGTGGAACCAACTGAAAAACTTGTTAAAATGATATACCACCAGTTTTTGTATCTGGTCATTATATTATAATTTTGTAAAGTATGTTTTCAGACAGATGGTGATAAACCATGTTTCCCCCCATAGGAATGTTATAACAATTTGGGATTATGTACCTGATCAAGGACTTGGCTATCAAACAATTACTGATGTCACCGAATCTTGGTGTAGAAAGGATTCATGGGAGTCATTTAGTCCTATTTGTCCTCATTTTTTGTACTTCCTATGATGGAGAATTCACTACCTTATTGGCTCATCCACTCCAATTTCAAATAGCTCTAATTGTTAAGAAGTACTTTCCTATACTAGATGAAGTTCACTTCCTTCTAACTCTCACTGAGTGTTTCAGGTTACATTTGCTGGGGCCACACAAAAAAAAAATCATTCCAATCCATTTTCCATATGGATCTCTTGTAAATATTTAAAGACAGTAACTCACCTTGTACCCTTAATATATCTTAAATGCTTGCTTGTATTATGAAGATGCATCAGCTAGGTGCTACAGTGGATGGAGTGCCAGACCTGAAGTCAGGAAGACCTGAGTTCAAATCCAGTCTCAGGCACTTGTTAGCTGTGTGACCCTAGACAAGTCACATAAGCTTATTATTTTCCTCATCTGTAAAATGAACTGGTGAAGGAAATGACAAACCAACCCAGTATCTTTGCCAAGAAAACCTCAAATTGGGTCATAAAGAGTCAGACATGGTTGAAATGACTGCAACTGTAAGCAACAGAATATACAAAGGATCTATAATTGAGATTCACTCCCCAAATGCAAATCCCAACCAGTCCTAGAGAGTTGTTTGAAGAACATAAAAATAAAATGACTTGGTCAGGGTGACTTAAGCGTCAGAGGCAGAATGTAAAACCTCTTCTTCCTAATTCCTCAACCCACACATTGTCCATTCTGCACTGCCTTTACAAACTGTAGAAATTACTATGAAAAAGAGGAAATGAAGAGGGCCTAAGTGTATCTTATAGACCTGAATAATAACAATAATAATAATAATAATAATCCAATGCTTTGGAACCCTAAAGAACTTCTCTCTAAAAATTAAAGCCAGAGCAATTGTCCTAGAGGAAGACTTTGTCTCCAGTCCAAATGGAAGATAGTTCATATCAATATCATAATACTAAATTTAAAAGGCCTGGGGCTGCAGTAAGGAAAGCAGGAATGCTAGGTTCCCTTATAAATACAAACTTTCCTAGCCAGTGTGTGTTTACTGGTTGGGGTGGAAATAGTAGGTATTTCTTATGCTCTCAGCTCAGCAGGGAAGCAAGATAGGTAAGCATATATGGATCAACATGTAATCCAGTTCCCTACTGATTAAGAGGGACACCAGGTTGAGGTAAGTACACTTAAGCCTCCCATCTTCATTCTGTGCTGGTGACCCGCATAAACCTGCTGTCCTCTTAAGACCTTTACCACCTCACTCTGTATTTTTTGCTCTTATTCTTTGCCTTCTGCCTTAACCCAGATCATCTAAGAATGAAGAGCTAGACACCTTGCAAGCCACCAATGCTATCTAATGATGCTTTTTATAAGCTCTTCCTTATACAAACACCATGCTCAGTTCAGTGGAAAAGTTTATTTCTGTTTGTTAGAAAATTAATTTTTCTATATTTTAGTATCATTGTTGAAAAATATTTAGTTGCCCCAATACTTAGCTAACCTGGTACAAAAACAAATCAACAGGATTATTTATTCAGGGTCCACATTCTCCTGGAATTTTAAAATTTTAAATTAATAAACTAACAATAATCTTTCATCTTACCTTATATTCTGCACATGGTAATTTTATTGTTTGAATATTAAAGTATACAGTGTTTCCGGAAACCTGAAGTAAATTACAACTTGGAGAAAATTGCCCATAAATAATACATACGTTTCAAGGTTTCTATTTTCCTTATAATGTTTGTATTTTTCCCTCACATTTTCTCTTATTTATGTTTCTCCCTCTGCATAATTTTCCTTTGGTTAATTACAAAGTAAGAACTAATGCTGTGTCTATGCAATGCTATCAACTACACTGTCATGGTCAAAATATATTTCTATTATCGTATAATAACAACAGAAATGATTCAACCATCTTCACTGTCTTAACACTTAGTAGAACATACATTTCTTGTGGACAGAAGAGCATGTTTTATGTTTGCCTTTGTATTCACAATTCCTGTCATATAGTAGGTACATAAATGCTTGTTGAGTTGAATAAAAGGCTTTTCCCATTTTAAATAGAGGGAGAAAACATGCTCAGTTCAGTATGGAAAAAGTAAAAAGTCATCAATTCCAGTTTTTTTCAAGTTTCAGTGGTTTTGAAGCTTTATAGAATTATAATTTCTACTTTTTGATGAATTTGTGAAGCAATGTAGTCTTACAGGTTCTAAGAATATGCACTACTTCTGGCTAATAAATGACCAAAGAGGGTGGTATAGAGTCTAATTAATAGTTCAAAGGTGGGGAACCTGAGGCCTTGAGGCCCCATGTGGCCCTCTAGGTCCTCAACATGGGGCCTTGAGAGCCCATGTGGCCCTGTAGGTCCTAAATCTGCAGCCTTGAGGCCACAGGTTCCCCACCCTGGTCTAACTGATCATTACAACATTTTTAATGAAATTAGCTATTGCTAGAATTCTTGTGAAAAATTTTCTCATATACGATTTAAGAATTTTTCAGTAAATCATAGATTGAAAGCTGAAAGTGACTTTAGAGGTCATCTACAATAAGTTCAATTCCTTCTTTTCAGAGGAAAGGAAATTGAGGCCTAGAGAGGTTAGGCAAGTTGTCCCAGGTCGCAGAGGCAATAAGTGACAGACTCAGGTCTTCGGATGCCAAGTCTAGCTTTCTTTTCACTCTCCCATAGTTCCACTCTACGCTCTGCCCCAGTCTCAATGAGCCCTGCTGGTTTGTGCTGCTCCTCAGCGTGCAAACAGGTTCGGCAGACAGTGGTAATACCTAGCAATGCAGAACTGCCCAGAGGAGCTCTTATAAATCCAACACATTTTTAAAAAATTCAAATCTTTTTACATTTCATCAAATTGAAATGGACATCATTTTTGTTGTCTTCTCATCTTTAGTCATGTGTCTGTTATCCATGCACATAACTCATGACTTCTTCTCTTTCATTACCCTCCTTGTCTAAATTCTCATTGTGGGGATCCTTGGGTTTTTTAGTCACTCTAGCATCTCATACATTTTCTTATCCATCATTTCGGATCCTAAAGACTTATTTTCTTGTTTTATGTCCTGTTCAGTTCAGACCCTGGAGCACTTTCAAACGGTGTGTTATGCACCCTGATTTTTAGCACATCCTCAGAGATAAGGCATAGCTGAACTACATCTCTAGAAGCTGACACCTGAGGGTGTCATATCCTAAGGGTACCATGTGTCCCAATGAAATGAACAAGGTTGTTATAAATGTAAGCATAGAGGGAAAGGAAAATAAAGTGGAGAAGGCTCTTCAGTTTCAAGGGAAGAATTCAGAACATGGGATCCTCTAACAACTCCTTAGGACCAGAGTTAGAATATATTGCTTTTTAATTCATTTATAAGATAGTTGTGCCTTGTTGTTTGCTCTGTTTATTTGCTCATTACTATAAATAATACCTATTGGCAGGGTCTTTTGATAGCCTCATATGAAAGAAATTAAATTAAGGCAAATACCCTTCTCCCTATCCTCTCCCTCCCTCCCCCTCCCAAAAAATGATGAACACCAGAGCACTGAAAGCAGACAATCATATAACATCATATTTTATGTCCTAAATCCTAAAACTACATAACTATTATATTATGTGTGCAGTTTCTGTACAGTGCAGTTATGATAAAGGTGCAAGTTAGCTTTTGAACAGGTATTTTCCCTTCATTGCTGCATTAAGATATATAAGATATTAAAGAAACTATAGACAAATCAGTTGGGATATTTGGATCAAATCATTATTAATTACTTTCCTCAGTGGCTGTAAAAGCAGGATGCTATTTTAAAGTTTTTAGTCACATGTATATTGTACCTTGGAGTAAGAATTTTCATTGTAACACAAAGGTGATTAATGGTGTGGTTTCATAGGGGAAATTTAGGAAATGAGTTCCTTACACATTCCAAAATTATGACATTTGGTCTAATGATTTAATGTATATGATGCATTCTTTCTTTTTTCTTCTTTCTTCCTCCTCCTCCGCTTCCTCTTCTTCTTCTTCTTCTTCCTCTCTTCTTCTTCTCATTCTCCTTCTCCTCCTTCTCCCCCTTTTCTTCTTTCTTCCTCCTCCTCTCTCCTCTACTTCTTCTCCACTTCTCTACCTTCTTATTCTCCTCCCCCTCCTCCTTCCCCTCCCTCTCCTCCCCTCCTCTCACTCTCCCTCTCCCTGTTTCTTCTCCTTCTCTTCCTCCTCCTCTTTCTTCTTCTTTCTTCTCCTCCTCTTCCTCCTGTTTCTCCTCCTTCTTCTACTTCCTTTTTCCTCTTGCATTTTCTCTTTTTCTTCCTTCTCCACCCCCACTCAATTCAATCCTGAACATTTCAAAAACCAACAATTCCACTTTTTAACATTCTGGTGGTTTAAGATTTTAAAATAGTATCACCTTTATTTCTTTGATGAATTTATGAGCAATGGAGTCTTATAGTTGCCAAGGATATGTGGTACTGATAAATATATGGCTAACTAATGTAACTAAATAGAGGGAAGTAGAGCATTCTGTAGTGAATAGCCCAAGTGATCATTAGCACATTTTAGCAAAGACAACTAAAATAAATCTTGTCATAACTGGCAAAAAAACTGAAGTTGGAATATAGGACAAACATTCTTCTTTACAGACTAAACATTATATATTGAATTTTCACTATGCATACATTTATCATATGTGTATTTGTATAGTTATCTTTTGTAGATTGAAAGCTGAAAGTGACTTTAGAGGATGGGACATAAGAAGCCATCTTCTTTGATACCTCATTTTGCAGATGAGGAACCTAATATACTAGGTAAACATAGTCATGTTCAAGAAACTCAGTAAAATAAGACCATTTTCCCCCAGATCATAGTCAGGAATGTATTAAAAATGTGATTTAATCTGTAAAACATCCAAATTTTGATAATGCACAATATGATGATATGGATATTCTTGTGTACTTAGAATAAGAGAGAAAAAAAGAAATATATACGTATACATGTGCATATACATTTTACATGTGTGAATATATGTGCTTGTGTGTAATAATTTTAAAAAGATCATATTCCCAAAAAGGGAGCTTTCCAGAGTATTCAGACTCTTAAAAGGGCAGCTCTAAAAAGTTGAGGGAGAGACTCATAAAAAGGAGAACTACAAAAGAACTCCAGGAACATGTTGGCATAGGGTCAGGAATGCTAAAAGCCAAAGACACCTTGCCAAAAAAATTTTTAAAAGTTGAGGATAATTTTTTTCTTTATATTATGTTTGGAATAAGAACAAGGAAAGTATTGGCCTACTACTGGAGGCAAATGATGAAAGAGAAAAAACAGAAGTTTTTGTTTCCTTCATCTATAGCAAGGAGAATAGTTTTCAGTCTGGAGGGGGAAATTGAAGTCCAAAGTAGTTTTTTTTAAGATAGCAATCAGCTACTCTATAGGAGTTCATCTCCAGTGTCAAGTCAGTAACTGAAAAAACTTATAGAAGTGACTGCTGAAGTGATGCTAGTGGTGTTAAGAAATTAGAAGAAAGCAGAAGTGGCAAAAGACCAGAACTAGACAAATGTCCTGATTTCCAATAAGGGGTAGGTGGGAGGGGGACAGGGATTCCAGAAACCATAGACCAGAGAGCTTGATGCAAATTTCCGGCCAAATACTAGAAGAATTATAAAATAGTCAGGGGTGTGTGTGGGGTGTGTGTGTGTGTGTGTGAGTGTGTGTGTGTATGTCTGTGTGTGTGTGTGTGTGTGTGTGTGTGTAAGAGAGAGAAAGAGTCAACATTATTTCTCATTTTTATATTGCTGCTAGATTCATAGAAGCAAATACCAAAGACACACTGTATCTAGGTTTCACCAAGGCATTTGACAAAATTTCTTGAGATATCCCTGTGGACAAGATATAAAAATGTAGGGCAAATTATACTACAGTTAGAGTTGGTTGAACATTTGTTTATGAATGTATTGATAACTACCTAAGGGGAAATCTCTAGTGGAATACTGAAAAGAGGAGCAGACAGTGGAGTTATAAAAACTCTCCCCAAATATTTGAGATGTTGCTATCTAGAAGAGTGACACACACATACACAGATACATGTCAATTCAATATCTATATTTGACACATAGATGTTATATTTACCTATATAGCATACATATGCATATATATATACATATATACACACAAAAAGTCAGAGGGAACATACAAACACTAAGGAAGAGCAACAAAGGATTCTTGCAGAAAGTCAGATTTTAGCTGAGATTTGAAGGAAGCTAGGAAAGAAGAGAGGTAGAAGTAAGAAGGGAGAGAATTCCATTCCAGTGAAAATATGGAGTTACGGGATAGAGCATCATGCTTAAAGGACATTAAGAAAGCCCAAGTTACTGGGTTGTAGAGTATATGAACAAGATATAACAGGACATATAATAAGATATGAAAAATAGTATTTGTCTACCAACATGTGGTCAAAAGATGTATACATACAAGTATCGCTAATAATACAGGCTGTTTTATGGAAAACTATCATGTAACAGTACTTACTGTCTATACAACTGAACTGGCAATTAAAATACCATTGTGTAATATTTTTTATACTGTCTTATTTGATCGTTATTTAATACATGTACTGGAAAGTGCAGATAGAATCCACAACTCTCAAAGATTTGGGGGATTGCGAAGTATTACAGACAACTTTTAAAATTTACAAATACTAGCTATTTAAGAGTAACCTTTTGGGGGTAACTTTCTAAACTCTACCATTCACTTCTCTTATTAAATATAATATGCAAAACATAATTTAATCTTTTTTCCAAGACTTAGTGATGTCATTATGGGCATCAGATATAGTCACATACATGCTGAAGGCATAGCTATAGGTAGAGATAGACATGCTGCTACAAATGGTGTGAACAAAAGACAAAATTAATATTGTCCCCAGCAAACACCCTGACAACTTGATTTTCAAAGTGTCCCTGATGCCAGTTTGCATTTTCACCACTTACCTACTTCAAGTACAGTTAAAGTGAAACATGTTTAGTTAGATGACCTCCTGAGCAGCATAACATGGGTGCCTTTCTACCAAATGAATTAGAAAATCCACAACTGAGCATTGTTTTCTTAAGTGGTTTCTTACCCTCCAGAAAAATCATCTTTTTCATTCTTGTTATTGGTGTTCGTAGAATTGTCAGCTACATTCAAAACATTATCTCTAAGTTTAACACAGTGGACCATAGCCCCATTGTCCCACTGTATTTATTCTTCCATCTCTCACTCTGATTGTTCGTGGAGTGTGAAAGGAAAGGACGCCTCACCAATTCAAGAATTTGTGCTAAGATATTTTGAAGAAAGCTTATAATAAAACCATCAAATTTTCATTATCATCAGAAGAGAATGATACTTCTACTGACAATGAAACAGTCTATGATTTTCACTAACCTCTCCTTAAGTTCTAGCCACAATCAGGAGGGCAGAATTGAAATCAATGTGTGGAAGCAGCAGAGAGGCAGCTTCAGATTTAACATAAGGAAAAATGTCCTGACAATCACAGACATCCAACAATTGAATGGACTGCCTCAGTTGGTAATAGGCCCCCATTTATTCCAGCAAAGGCTAGGAGAGTTAGAAGGGGATTTTATGTAGGAATGGGTTGGGACCACTGAGAACTATAGTTATATAAATTTGCCTTCAATATTATCACTAGATGTAAGGTCTTATTCTGCTTAGTGCTTATATGACAGATAAACTTCTTGTGAATTATCTTTTGTAATAGAATTTCATGTTCTGAATAATGCCTTGGTCTATATGTTAAATCACTGAAGCAACACTGCAAGGTGAGATGGGCTCAACCATTAATTTCTTCAGGCTGAATCAGAGACTCTGGGGTCTCCAAGGCCTTTTCCTGAATCTGAACTATGTCTGAAAAAAGACTCATGAAAAACTTGAATTTTTTGAAGAGTAACACAAAATTATTTTTACAGATTCATGTTTGATGCTTCTCACCAGCTATATCTAGCCCTTGCTAGCCTTCCAAAAAATACACTTGGTTCTGTTTTCGAATTTGCTTATGAATGCATGTTGCCTTTTCAGTGGACATTGGTCCATATAAAGGGTCATCTCATTGTTTTTCCCACAAAAAACTGCTCATACTGAACATAGTCTAGGTGCTCTGAAATATATGGATTCATGCTATGGTTTTGCAATGCAACTTGAGCAGACTTAAAATCTTCAAAGCATTCCAACTGAGGCCCCTTTCTGCTCCTTGATATGATATAGGGTATTAGACCATTAAGAGTTTCTTGTGGGGCAGCTAGGTGGTACAGTGAGTAGAGCGCTGGCCCTGGAGTCAGAAGGACCTGAGTTCAAATCCTGCTTCAGACACTTGACACAAGTACTAACAAGTGACCTTGGGCAAGTCACTTAACCCCAACTGCCCTGCCTTCCCCCCTCCAAAAAAAAAGATAAGAGTTTCTTGTGCCCATTGTTTAGCCCTAACCCATAAATGGAGAGTTAATCTGCCTCCTATTTCTTAAGCTGCTTCTTCCTTTCTCTCTTGCCACTGGTTTTGCCTTCTTGACCTCTAATTTTTGATGTTTTTCTTTCCTTTCTTTTTTCTAATTTTATTATTTTTTTTTCTTACTCTTTCTTATCTTTCACATGAAAAAGGTGATTGTTTACCAGTAATGATCAGACAACTACTTTCTTTCCATTTGGTCAACTGACCAATCACATAGTCATTTGAGTATAATCTTGGGATATTTTGGATTTTCCAAACTATGTTTTTGCTTGGTAGTCTTTTCCATTCTGTGTGTGTGTGTATGTGTGTGTGTGTGTGTGTGTGTGTGTGTAAATGGAAGTGAGATGTCCTCATTTAATGGTAGTGTGCTTATATCTTCTCTTCTCAATTATATATTAAGTTCCTCATGGCATACACAATTGCAAGGAACCTTAGAGATTGTGGTATCAAGTACCTTCACATATAAGTAAAGAAAATGAAGAGCCAGAGAAATGATTCCTTTCCCCGGGTCACACTTCAATTCAGTGGCAAAGCCATGGTTTCCATTATCGAATGATTTCCCACTGTCCTTATGCATTCTTCAATGTTGGCAAAAAAATGCACCAGACAAAGATTTCAGCAAACAATATAAATTAAGAAAGCACTATCACTATAATATAAATGTTTTAGAATATTGCCATAGCCACATTTAAATATCAAACTATAATTGAAGCACTCATTTGTCATGTACATTTTACCCAGATGCTATCACTAGACAATTTCTAATTTGATAAAATGGAAAAAAATCAAAGCAAATCCATGTACTTAAAAAAAAAGTCCTATGACTTTGCTCACATCCCTTAAACTCTAGTTGAATATTTCTATATTCAAGGCATGGAAAAGACATTGTAGCCACAGTGCGAAATTGCAAATGAAAGATTACGGTTTCCAAGCTTGTCTATTAAAATGCATTCATTCCATGTCTTGTAACCTGATTTCAGGCAACTTGCATAAATGATGTTTTATACATTAGGACTGATGACAGGAAGCAGTGCAACTGGGTAAAAACAGGAAATTCTAGCTCTTTTTTCTTACTTTCAGAGATGTCCTTTCTGTGTTTCACTTCCTAACAGTTATTGACAGAGCTCTGGGGGCAGCTGGGACAGTACCTTTTCTTATCCATCATCTAGAAGTGAGTCAGTTCCAAATTTACTATCCCTGGCATGATCAACATGACATAGTAATGAACATTGGAGAAAGTGTGAAGACGGTGGCATCATACCAACATCTGACATTATTTCCACACATCTCAAGAGTGTCTACTGCTTTTTAAAAACCCTTATAGTTTTTAATTTGGATACAATTGAGACCTTGCTTCTCTAAAATTCTGAAAGTAACCATATTCTTTTAACCTGAACTTGAAAAGAGCTCATTAGATTTTCACCATCTTTTGTAACAGTGACTAATACAAAACGCTAGGAGCACTATGCTTTGTGGAAAGTCCATTTCCAAATTAAGCATTGAAAGAGGGGAAATGTGACCAGTAGTCTCTGCTGGTAGGCTCTGAGGGAGGCAGCATCATGAAATGAAGAGTGTGCCAGTCTGGAAGTCAGAACCATTAGAATTCTAGCTAGCTATGTGAATTTCAGCAGTAAAACAAAGAGATCAGAATATATCAGTGATGTCAAATTCAAATAGAAAAGGCAGTCAATAAATTTTGTATAAGGATCCCTGTGAGTCACATATTGACTTAGTTTTAAAATGTAATATAATCTATGTTTTATTCTATTTTTATTTATTTTGTTAAATATTTCCTAATCACATTTTAATTTGTTTTGGGCTGCACTCAGGAATATTGTGGGCCCATGCTGACCCCTTTGGAATAGTATATTCCATATATTTGGAATAGCTCTGGTAATCAAGATCTGTAACCGGCACCAGGAGAAGGAGGCTTTGACCAGGGTGTCAATTATGAAGACGGCCACATTTTCTACCCCATGATATCAGCTGGCATCATCACATTGTCTTCCACCTGCCCGTGCCACCAAATGATAAATATGTCCCCTGAGCCACCGCCGCCAGGGTCCTATCACAAGATTGCCCCTTGTCTATGCCCTATCCTCTCTCTTAACCTATACAGATGTGAAGTGAATGCTTAGCCCCCTCTCTTGGGGAGATTGTACTACTTGTCAGAGTATCCTCTGGGCTGTTGCCACCATGCCCAGCCCCATCCCCAAATTAACTTTGTGTGACAAAGACGTGAATGATACCAATAATAATAACCTACATTTAAAGTTGTAGAAAGCACTCTCCATGCAACAACCCTGCAATGTTGGTAGATAACTCTAATTATTCCCATTCTAAAGTGTAGCCACAGGCATAACTAGAATTTCTACTTATGGTTCTAATGATTTCGAAGATCTCTATAAACACTCCAATTCCATGTTCCCACGCTAAGTCTAAGGACTTGCTATTAGTTGTTACTTCTTTATAGATACGTAATAATCAGATACTCTGTTATTGGTAAATTATTTAGCCAAGATCTTCTAACTATTAATTCATGACAGTTCATTATGCATAAAACATAATGGGAAGTGTATTTTAAAATATACTATTATTATTAATCATAATAATCTACACTATTTCAAATAAATAATAATGAAAGTGATGGAGAATACTAACTACATTTTGCATCCATCTTCCCCTAGTAGTTTTTCAAAGGTGATTGGCTCATATATAATACCACCTTCTTGTTGTATACGTAAAGAATACTGGTTCTATTTTTTTAAAGTCGGAAATAAAATGAGTCATGTTTATTATAGTATTTTGTCTTTAAAGGTCAAAGCTAGAAATAAAGTCTGCATTAAAGTAAGTCCAGTGCATCATGCGCTATTTCCGATTTTGGAATTAACATTGACCATGCGTTACTGGAAGTCAAATTTACAAAGCCTGTCACTTGATGGTATCTAACTTGATGGATCCCAGTTGAGTTTCTAATGCTTCTTCATGACATTTCCTCTGGAGTGAATGATAGTTTGGTAGATCTAGTTTTGCTGAACTGTGTGGGCTGATGGGGATACTGTAAGGCATTAGTCGTAAGAATGAGTAGCTGACTTTTAAAATGGTGTTAAATTCTTTTCAAGACTAAATAAAAATACAGTTTTAATTCACCACAATTAAAGAAGCAATGCATACTCATACATTGAACCAGTTCAATTTACTTCAATTAAGCATTAATGTAGCACCTACTATGTGTAAGACACTATGCTAAGCACTTGGTATACAAAGGAAATATTAAACAGTCTCCTACCCTTGAAGAATTTTTTTTTCTACTGGGGAGACAACATTCTCTTGGAAGACAATTACTGGGTTACGTATTACATGCAAGCAATTAAGGAAATGGCCATTTAAATTTAAATTAATCACCCATATATGTAATATAGCAAAATCATAAATAACCACAGTTGTAAGGTTATGCTAGCCAAATTTATAACAATAAATGTCATTTAAAAAATCAAAAGCAAGTGAACTGCATAGAACAGTTAAAAATCATCTGATTTCCATCAGGTTCTTACTGAACTACTTGTCATCAGATGACTAATTTGTCTTTCTAATGGCAGACTCATGACAGATATTAAATGTAGAGTGGAAGTAGGACTATTCAATACATTTTCACTGTAGCATTTTAGCTCTCAGGAAAGAAACTCCTGGGGAAATACCATATGCTAGTAAGAATATAAATTGCATTGAGCTTTTATTGGTTTCTGTCACGGTGTGGTAGATATTGGCTAGTGATGAAAAGAAAGAAAAATCCATTTGTTTATAGGTTTCATTTTTAGGTTATGTGCTTACTAGTGGATGCATTTTTCTTGTAAGAGAGATAGAAAACTTTTGTTCTTAGAATTCAATTCATATAATAAAAAATACCTATTCTGTAAACAATCTTTTGGTAACTTGGTATAGGGAACCAAATGAACTAAGGAGAATGAATAGTTAAACTCCATTGACACAATCTACATTTATTTCTTGGCTACGACGATATTCCTTTCAAATATACCATACTTTCATGCGCCAAAGATGTGAATGATAGCAATAGCAATAATAATAACCTACATTTAAGATTGTATAAAGCACTCTCCCTGCAGCAACCCTGCAATGTTGGTAGACAACTCTTATTATTCCCATTCTAAAGAATATGTGAACCTATATCGACTCATTCCAGGAATAGACCCCAACGCTGTCTAGCCTAATATGATTTGTCCAATTGCTTTAATGTACTCCTTGACAATAACATTAATGATAATAGGAATAATAACAGCTTCAATTTCTGTAGTATTCTATACTTCAGTGGTTCCAAGATCTTATTTGATATGGGAAATCCCTCTACCGTAACTGGCTAGGTTGCATCACGGCCAGGCCTTGTAACCCTTTGTCTTTCCATAGAGAGCTTAGCCAACATGTCAGAAGCTTTCTTCTTAGTTAAAAGATTTTATTAAATCAGGGCAATGTTAGTATTACTGCAGTTAAATGTCCAGCACATCAAATTAGTCAGCTGGTACTCACCTCTTGGAAAGGTCGAACATGTTGAAAGTGAGTTAGACCCAGAATTGTATAGGAGAATTTAGGCAGTGATAGAGAACCATCTACAATCTCAAGCTAATATTTGCCACAATACCCTATTTTTTTTTTGTTATTTTTTATTTAATTTATTTAATATATTTAGTTCCCAGCATTGATTTTCACGAGTTTGGATTGCAAATTTTCTCTCGATTTCTACCCTCCCACCCACTCCAAGATGGCATATATTTTGGTTGCCCCATTTCCCAGTCAACCCTTCCTTCTGTAACCCTACTCCTTTCCCATTCCTTTTTCCCTTACTCTCTTGTAGGGCAAGATAAATTCCTATGCTCCATTGCCTGTGCATCTTATTTCCTAGTTGCATGGAAAAACTTTTATTTTGTTTTTGAACATCTGTTTTTAAACTTTTGAGTTCCAAATTCTCTCCACTCTTCCCTCCCCACCCACCCTCCTTAAGAAGGCAAGCAATTCAACATAGGCCACATGCGTATAATTATGTAAAACCCTTCCACAATACTCATGTTGTGAAAGACTAACTATATTTTGCTCCTTCTTAACCTATCCCCCTTTATTGAAGTTTCTCCCTTGACCCTGTCCCTTTTCAGAAGTATTTGTTTTTGATTACCTCCTCCCCTTATCTGCCCTCCCTTCTATCATCCCCCCTTTTTTATCTTCTTCCTCCTTCTTTCCTGTGGGGTAAGATACCCAATTGAGTGTGTATGGTATTCCCTCCTCAGGTCAAATCTGATAAGAGCAAGATTCACTCATTCCCCCTCACCTGCCCCCGCTTCCCTTCCTACAGAACTGCTTTTCCTTGTCACTTTTATGTGAGATACTTTACCCAGTTCTATCTCTCCCTTTCTCCCTCTCTTAATATATTCCTCTCTCATCCCTTAATTTGATTTTATTTTTTTAGTTATCATCCCTTCATATTCAACTCACCCTGTACCCTCTGTCTATATATACACACATATATATATAATGTATATATATACATATACATACACATACATATACATAAACACACACATACACACACATATGTATATGTATACATATATATACATATATATACACATATATACACACACACACACACACATATATATATATATATTCCCTTCAGCTACCCTAATACTGAGGTCTCATGAATCATACACATTATCTTTCCATGTAGGAATGTAAACAAAACAGTTCAACTTTAATACATCCCTTGGGATTTCTCTTTCTTGTTTACTTTCTCATGCTTCTCTTGATTCTTGTGTTTGAAAGTCAAATTTTCTATGCAGCTCTGGTATTTTCACTGAGAAAGCTTGAAAGTCCTCTATTTTATTGAAAATCCATATTTTGCCTTGGATACTCAGTTTTGCTGGGTAGGTGATTCTTGGTTTTAATCCGAGCTCCATTGACCTCCAGAACATTGTATTCCAAGCCCTTTGATCCCTTGATGTAGAAGCTGCTGGATGTTGTGTTATTCTGATTGTGTTTCCACAATATTCAAATTCTTTCTTTCTGGCTGCTTGCAGTATTTTCTCCTTGATCTGGGAGCTCTGGAATTTGGCAACAATATTCCTAAGAGTTTTATTTTTGGGATCTTTTTGAGGAGGCAATCTGTGGATACTTTCAATTTCTATTTTACCCTCTGGTTCTAGAATATCAGGGCAGTTTTCCTTGGTAATTTCTTGAAAGATGATATCTAGGCTTTTTTTGATCATGGCTTTCAGGTAGTCCAATAATTTTTAAATTCTCTCTCCTGGATCTATTTTCCAGGTCAGTGGTTTTTCCAATGAGGTATTTCACATTGTCTTCCAGTTTTTTATTCCTTTGGTTCTGTTTTATAATATCTTGATTTCTCATAAAGTGACTCCTTCCACTTGCTCCAATCTAATTTTTAAGGTAGTATTTTCTTCAGTGGTCTTTTGGACCTCCTTTTCCATTTGACTAATTCTGCCTTTCAAGACATTCTTCTCCTCCTTGGCTTTTTGGACCTCTTTTGCCATTTGAATTAGTCTATTTTTAAGGTGTTATTTTCTTCAATATTTTTAAGGGTCTCCTTTAGCAAGTCATTGACTTGTTTTTCATGGTTTTCTTGGATCACTCTCATTTCTCTTCCCAATTTTTTCTCTACTTCTCTAACTTGCTTTTCCAAATCCTTTCTGAGCTCTTCCATGGCCTGAGACCAGTTCATGTTTTTCTTGGAGGCTTTTGATGTAGGCTCTTTGACTTTGTTGACTTCTTCTCTCTGTATGGTTTGGTCTTCTTTGTCACCAAAGAAAGATTCCAAAGTCTGAGACTGAATCTGAGTGCATTTTTGCTGCCTGGCCATGTTCCCAGCCAACTTACCTGACCCTTGAGGTTTTCCTGGGGGTATGACTGCTTATAGAGTAGAGAGTGCTTCGTTCCAAGCTTGAGGGGATGTGCCGTTGTTTTCAGAGCTATTTCTATACAGCCATCTCTGCCACACCAGCACTCCTCCTCCCCTAAGCACCACTAGCCTAGACCTGACTCAGATCTTAAGCAGGCTCTGCACTCCTGCTCTGATCTGCCACCTAATTCCTCCCACCAGGTGCGCCTGGGGCCAGAAGCAACTGCAGCTGTAGTTCTGTAGCTGCACCACCCCTGCTGCCCCTGGTGCTGTGGCCTAACCGCAAACTCCTTTCACTCTGTCCCCCACAGCTTTTCCCACTAACCTTCTCTGTTGTCTTTGGTATTTGTGGGTTGAGAATTCTGGTAACTTCCACAGCTCATTGATTCAGGGCACTAGGGCTTGTTCCGTCCAGCTCCTGGTCTGGTTGGTCCTGCTGCAGCCGACGCTGGGCTCTGCTCCCCTCCGCTCCCAGCTCTGTGCATGATAGACCTCACCCAGTGACCATCCAGGCTGTGCTGGACTGGAGCCCTGCTTCCCTCTGCGATTTTGTGGGCTCTGCAGGTCTAGAATTTGTTCAGATCCATTTTTATAGGTTTTTGGAGGGACCTGGTGGGGAGCTCACACAAGTCCCTGCTTTCCAGCTGCCATCTTCATGCCTATTGTTTTAATATGAATGTCCAGAATGTTCAAATCTGGGCATCCCTACACTGATGAAATCCTAGATCTGGCAAATAAAAAAAATATCCTGGTGATGTTATAAGACTCTGAATCATGAACCACCATGATCTCAGAGGATGTAGAATTGCACACTTCAAGAATAATACAAAGATTCATGGAAAGCCACATGTTATGTGTAGGTAGCAGTGCATTACCAGCTATGCGGATAAGGCGTGTACAACCTTTATGCTGTACTGGTATCCAGAAAAGGCCATTCTCTGTAGTCTACAAAGTGTTTTCCTCAAATGTTAACTCTGCAATAGATTAATATAAGAATTATTATCTCAATTTCATAGATGTCAGAATTGATCATAAATTGTCTGCTCCTAAATTCTATGTTGTATGCACCATACCATGCTAATTGATACATAATAAAAATGTTATTGATTCCGCATTGTTTAAAATAAGCAGGATTTCTTTTTAACTGAGCACTTACCCTGTGCTAGGTATTAGTTGAAGAGCAATATTAGATACAGAAAAGTAAAAGGAATGATTCCTACCCTAATTTAATTTTAATGTAGTTGGGGAAAAGAGAAACAAGCACATGACACTTAAAGGAAGAAAAAATTTGGAATTAGAAAATCTGAGTCCAAGTCCCAAATCTGCCAGTTACTTCCTTATTGCATGATGTGAAATGAATCACTTGTTCAGTCTTTTTAAGTATATCTAACTCTTTGTAATGTTATTTGGGGTTCTTTTGGCCAAGATACTGGAAAGGTTTGTTATTTCCTTTTCTAGTTCATTTTACAGATGCAAAACTGAGGCAAACACAGTTAAGTGACTTGCTCAAGGTCTCACAACTAATAAGTGTCTGAAGCCAGATTTGAACTCATAAGGATGAATGTTCCTGACTTCAAGCCCAGCACTCTATCCCCTACACTACCTAGCTACCCCTATCTTTGGCTCCCCTAAGTTTTGGGAGTGTTCATTTCTGTCTTTAGAATAAGAAGAATACTTGTGATAAACAACTCACAGGTTTATTGTGAGCATCTAGTAAGCTCCTACAAAGAAAACACTCCATAATGACGAAGTACTATTTGTATGCTATTATTATAAGAGATTTAAGTAACAATTTCCATAAAAAAGAAAATGGCATTGTTAGGTGATTATATATATACACACACAAATCTTAAGGACAATAATTGTGGTAGAAATTTAGAGAAGGAAAAACTAATTTCACTGTAGTATTCAGAAAGAAAGAAACATTTGAGCAGGGTCTTGAAATATTTGGGAGACAGAATGGAAAAGGCATTCATAGTATTTGGAATAGTACAATTGAAAAAGGAAGATGCACAGCTTGTTTAGGGCTAGTGAGTAAACTGTTATTCACTTAGAATGGAGGATTCACAGAGGGGATCAAAATTCAGGAAATAATATGAAAAGGATTTCTAGCACTTCATGCATTGTACTTTATCCTGTGTTGCAAATGAAAGCTTTTGAGGAATAGAGTGGTAGAAATATACATTATACAGTGTTTACTTCCTGATGTCCTATAAGCCTAAAATGAAAACAAGTATATCTTTATACTGTTAATCCTCTGTCTGGGCAGTCATTTTGAATGTTAATACATTGCACAGCTCCTTGCTCACCTATCCCCCTTCCAGAATTGTCCTTCCTTTCTCTAAACAGAACTTCACAGGTTTCTTATCCTTAGGGAGAACTTTGATCTCCTGCCATTATACCTCTGTGTGGATGAGTTCTTCACTTTGACTTAACTCATTTGCCTCAGATCAATGACTACTGCATGTGTATCATTTTGGACCACTGCAACATGAGTACCAATATATAGCAAAGCGGCTTGTTAATGCTAACAAGAGGACAATGACCTAAACCATTTTTCTTGAGCAAATCTTCCAAAGGGTTGGTATTTACCTAGCCAATTTTCAACTATTCTACTGTTAGTTTCTTTCCCTAGTAGAAGGATCCAAGAGCAGGGATTCTCAGATTCAATTTGTTTCTAAGTCAGCACCTTACCATGATAAATGGCTTCATGGACACCAGTAAAATATTCTACAAAACTTTTTCCCTGGTCAGGAGATCCAAGTGAGTCCAAGTTACTTATAGAAAGATGAATCAGACAATGCTATGTAGAAAAGATTGATGGAGAGTAAGTTAGGGGCAGACAGAGAAGAGTGTGGAGCAGAAATTCACATTTGATGTTTATTATAAATGATAACTGATCTGAAATCCATATACATAATTAAGTTACAGGAAGAGATCACTTTTTAGTTTTATGTTCCCAGACATAGGAAAGCAACATGATTTACTAGACTAAACTTAGGCTTGGTGAATAAAATGCCCCCAAAAGTAGGACCCATTTTCATGATGTCCAAAGTTTCTTTGAGTAATGGGCCATTTAACTCACTGGCTAACAGACTACTATCCTCTGAGTATAATAGTTGAGCCATTTAGCCCCATTGGAAAGTTCCATTGACTATGAGTATCAGTCCTAGCAGTGCCACTGGCTTGATTATAGGGCTGTATTTTGTCTCCTAACATAGTGGAGCCCTGTTGTAACTCATTATTATATGGTTTAGGATTTACTGTGGGTCAAAACTTGTCTCTCAGAAATATTATGTTGGAGGCGGGGAAACTCATACCTTGGAAAGTGGGGTCCATTCCTGCCTGCATAGCATGAAATCTAAATAAGATGGGAGAGGAGAATAACATGAACTCTAGCCCTAGATTGGGTGAGGCTGTGGAAAAGGAAGACTAATCAGTCAATATGTGAAAAGTAAAGTTCTCCCTTCCCAACCCTTTCCTCCTTTAACTGGAGGTGGTTCTATCATCAGGTAAAATGTGGTGAGATTATTCCATTTGTTGATGTCAGAACGATTGTAGTATAAATGCCACATGACCTGAAATGTCAAGTGGCACTGCCTTCTGGAAGTTAAAGATTGAGTTTCTCATTTCCAACCTCATCATCTTAAGATATTACATGGTACTATCTACCCTCCCTCCTTTACCCTTTTGTAAATGAAAAAGTGGTTGTGAACTCTTCTTATATTAGGTACCCACCTCCTAAGAAGATATCTGCTTAAGGGCTAAGTCATAAGCACCTGAGGTATATATCAATGGTCATGCATCTATTCAGAAAAGCAATGTGATATAATGGAGATAGCGATGGACTTGAACAAAGAAAACTGTAGTTTGTGACCTAGCTATAGAATTTTTTAGATGTGTGACCTTGAGCAAGACAGTTAGACTCTCCACACCTCAGTTTATTGATCTGTAAAATGGGGATAATGGTGTCTGTACTTCTTACTTTAGGGTCATTCTGATCAATGTGCTTCAGAAAGCACTGGGTAGTGACTAATATGGAAATACATTTTGCATGATTGAACATGTACAACCTATATCAAATTATTTGCTGTCTTAGGCAGAGGGATGGGGAAGGCAGGGAGAGAATTTAGAACTCAATTTTAAAAAAAGATATTTAAAAATATTTTTTTTAAAAAAAGCACGGGGCACATTTGAGAAGGCCACTTAATTCCATAGGGACTGGTCAAGGAGAAGAGAACTAAACACACAGTCTTGAATTGCTCCTGAAACGTAGGGTGGCTGTGTGGTATGGTGCTTAACATGTTACATGAAGTCAAGAAGTTGTGCCTTTGAATCCTACCTAAGACACTCACTAGATGTGGGCCCTTTGAAAGTCACTTAACCTCCAACAGCCTCAGTTTCTTTATCTGTAAAAGAAGGCAAACTAGCAATTACTCCACAGGATTGGTATGAGGATCAAATGAGATTATATGACAGATTGCAAAACTCAAAGAGCTATATAAACATTAGACATCATCATTATGTTGTAACAGAAGACCTTCCACATTGGTCAGAGACAGTGTGGTCACACACTATCATGGATTTTGTCTGTGTGTTATTCCAATAAGTTCCAGGGAATAATGTTACCAGATCAGACACAATGCTAAAAATACCTTCAATGGTGCACATTGCTAGTCATCTACGTGTTCTCATTCTGTGTGAACTTTGTCCATGTTTTCTTTTACCCCATAAATGCTTTAACTAGAAACTACTTCACATGCTGGAGCCCCTCTGTGGGTTCTTTTAACCATGCATAGATACCATGGATACTGGTGTGCAAGCACTCAGACTTGTAGAAGAAATGCCAGCAAATGAGAAATTCAAGAGCTGGAAGGTCTTACTTTCATGCAACCTTCTGGCAAACAGGAAAGAGTGAAATTGGATGTCAGTGGGAAAGAGGAGAACGGTCATGTGTCTGTTAACAGGAAGAAAGATTAAGACAGAAAGAATATTTGAAAATATGCTCAAATATAGCGCCTCCCCCCACCAGAAGTTTTACTATCTCTCTATAATGTAGTAAGTTGGATAGAATATGAAAAGTGCGGTATAAAGTGGATAGATGTAGAGTTGGAAGGAAACTTAGAACTGCGCACTCTCAGATCCTTGGCTGTCTTGGGATTTCTTCACATTTGAAATTAATGGTAAGGTTTTATTGAATAGATAAAGCCATGGTGTCCTTGCTTTATATCGTATTGCTTTCTTAAGCATCTGTTGCTTAATGCACATATGCCTATGCAGAGACAAAGGTACAACAGAATTTGGGCATCAGATTCTCCACAATCTAAAAACACTCAGTTGGCAATATTTACTAAGGACTTATTATGTGCTAAGCACTAGAGAAGCAAAGAAAAGCAAGAACAGTCCCTGCCCTCAAGGAGGTAGGCAACCCATAATGGACTAGGTCTCTCTTTCTCTCTCTCTCTGTCTCTGTCTCTGTCTTTCTGTCTCTGTCTCTCTCTCTCTCTCTGTCTCTCTCTCTCTCTCTCTCTCTCTCTCTCTATATATATATATATATATATATATGTATACATATACACACACACATATATATGCATGTGTATGTAGGTGTGCATGCACAATGCTTACATATATTTATATATTACTATATGCATACACATATGTTAATATTTATATAGATATTAACACAAAAAGAATATATGGAAGTCAATCTGGGAGGGAAATATGCTAGTAGCTAGGGGTCTGCAGAAAGTATGATTTGAACTGAATCTTGAAAAAACAAAACAGGGAAACTAAGAGGTATAGATAAAGGAGGAGAATGTTCCAGATGTAAGAGAAACCTAGCATAGAAGCACAAAGACAGGAATGAATTGTTGAGTTCAAGGAATAGCAAATAGGCTAGCTTCTTGCCTGCCTATAAAATATAAATTTAAACAGAAGAGTTTTCATTTGATCCTGTAGATAATATGAAACCACTAGAACTCATTAAATAGGGGAGTGATATGATCAGATATACACTTTAGGATGTTGTGAAGGCAGAAATGGCAAGATTTGGTAATATATTATGTATGTGGAGTGAATGAGGTCGAAAATAGTTAAGGATGACAGTGAGGTTTTGGGCCTGGATCACTGAGTTGTCAACAACAAGTATAAAGAGTGAAAATATCATATAACACAGTTATACAAGGAAGCCTGTATTAGTCATGTACTCTAAGCACCAATTTTTAAAGAATTTCTTTTTGAGAGAAAAAAAGTGTTTAAAAGTGAATACTACGTTATGCTTTACAACGATGACATTGCATATGGCTAATATATTTAAATGTCAATTGTCATTTTTAAGATTTATAAACCTTTAGTAATAATTCTTCAGTATAATTGGTAAAGATGTTAAATAATGATAAGTATTTTATGGGTAAACAGGCACTCCTTAATGTTGAAAGTTAATAATTCATGAAGATGAATATTCTTTTATTAGACCACTGTCAAAAATATTTTTCCTGCTTAGTCATCTCTTTTCATTTTGTTCTATTTTATGTTAGTCTCTCAGTAGAACCAAATGTAGATTTAATTATTTTTAAAACATATATTTTACTATTGCCACAGCTCTAACTAGGAAGGGGTGATTGGGTTTTGCCAAGGATGCTACAATTAAAATGACACCAGGGAAAACTGAACTTGGCACCTTGTTATCAAAGAGTAATTACTTAAAATAGGAAACTGTTCCCTTCCTGACAGCCCCACAGGTAAGCCACTAATGCAATAGTAGCTACCCTAACTGTGGCTGAAAGTTATCTCAGGGTCTCTCTTTCCACAAAGACTTTTGTTCCTAAGATTGAAGTCTCTTCCTCCAACCAAATTTGTGTTAAATAGTTTATTTCAAGGTATCTTTTGTCCAGTTTTCCCTGGGGCACATTTTTTGATAGTTTCCTTGGGTTGCAGAAGTACTAGTTGCTTCTTTGATTGTTGCTCTTAATAATAAGAGTCACAATAATGTGCATTTTGTGAGAAATGCACACACATGTAGTCTTTTCAAGATCCCTAAAAATTGGGTTGTATAACTTCTCCTTTATTTGAATCTAGCTTATTCACATTGACCAGCCTTGAATCTGGCATTCTTTTTTGTTCTTGGGGTAGCAGTCTGGTACACTCTTATGGAAGACATATTTGGAGTTCTGTGGAAACTGCATTTCATTTCATAATGAAAAATTAAAAATAAATAAGGTTCCTCAATTTGATTAGAAAATTAAAATTCATGTCTCTCCATGTCATCTGGCATTTCCTACCTGAATATATGAAATAGTGCCTCCTATTTAGATTATTAACATAGGCTGGTTTTAGTTTTAATTTGTTTTCTTTTTCTTTAAAGAGCTTATATACATCAATGATTCCTGTATGCTTTTTCTTTTTTTTTTGGCACAACAATATATGGTTCTGTTTTATCTTCAAAGTGATTTATGTTACAAATACTTCCTAAGCAATTTCCTCCCCCTCACCCTCAAATATACACAGCAAGTTAATCTATTAGACTGAAGTCCTTTTTTTCCCCTCCCATGCTAAACCTAATGGCAAAAATATAAGTCTCTTCTTCATGCAGAAAAGAAACATCCTCTATTCCTAGAAAACCTTTTTGCATTTTATTATTATTTATTACTTGGTGAGAGCTGACTGGATCCTTAGTGTATTATGAGCAAATGTAGAGACAAAATTTTAAAAGCTAAGTTACATAGAAATACATTAGGGAAGAAAATTGTAAAATTATATACAAGGAAAACTATTATCATGGATTGCTTTACTATTTTAGTTAGATTGTAAACCAGTTTTGTTTAACTGCCAAAATGCAACCAACAACAAAAAATATTTTTGTTAATGACTTAATCATCATATCAACCAGCTAGGTTTCCTTTATTCCTTGTTTACAAATTGTACCAATAACATAGACAACTATCCAGTAAATTAATATCCACATCCCCAAATAGGGATGAAGGAGCTCAAATTCCATTTCTTTCATTCAATTCAACCAATAATTTCATTCAATTCCATTAATGGTTCAGGGCAAACATCAGCATTACCGAAAAAAAGGTAAAAAACAACTCAAAGCACATTCCCACTTTGTTCCAAACTGCATATTAAATAAAAACAGAATCTAACCTGAGTTCAAATCCAGCCTCAGACACTTATTGGCTGTGTGACACAAGTCATGTAGCTTCTGTTTGCTGAGCTTTCCTTAACTGTAAAATGAGGATAATGAATTCACCTATTCGTAGGGATATTTTGAAGATCAAATGAGATAATATCTGTAGAAAACTTAACACACTGCTTGGCACACAGTAAGTACCATATAAATGCCTATTTCCTTCTTTCCTTCCTTCCTACTATATAAAAGAGATAATGCCATGCAATGGATCGGCTGCTGGATGTAGAACTAGGAAGGCCTGAGTGCAAATCTTGTATCTGGTAATAATTAACATTGTGGCCTTGTGTGACTAATTTAACCTCTTTCACTGTTAGTTTCTTCATCTTTAAAATGAAGATAATAATACCTCTAGTAACAACCTCTAAGAGCTATGAGACTTAAATGAGATGAGCTATGTAAAGTATTGTAGAAACCTTAATGCTCTAAAAAATGTCAGTTGTTAGTATTGCATTCATATGTTTGTATGATCTCATTTATTTAATTTTCTTGTTGCAAATCTAGCATAAATCCAGTTGAAAGCAAAGAAATTATCTCTGCTTCATAGAGGAAAAAAAAGTGATATGGGAATTGGTAATCCAAGTAATAACAGACTCCTTATAAATTATCCTCTTGATCATAACTTATATTTATATAGTGCATTAAAGTGTGAAAAATATTTTATATGCATTATCTCATTTGAGCCTCTCAACAATCCTGTGAGATAGGTTCTACAGAATTTATTGCCTCCACTTTATAGATGATGGAACTACAACTATAGAAGGCATACCACAAATCCCTTTCTGGTGACATAGACAAACTAGTTTTGCCATTTAAACTAATTTGAACCATCAAGTCACCTAAAAAAGAAACACAGAAGCAACTGCAACTAGATGACTTTGACATTTTAACAACTTACCTAAAGAGTCAAGTTAGTTATTGAAGCTAAAATATTTCATGCAGGTATTATGTGTAGAGTCTGTGTACTAATTAGAGTGTTAGGTTTAAATAATAATCATTTAAATGCTAATTTAATTATGAATCATTTATATGATGAAGAATATGTGAAAAAAAATCATTAGTAAATGGGGAGGATTGACTAAATGAAGGTTGATTGAAGACTAAAAAGTATAAAGTTAATTGAAAGACTCACATTTATACACACAAAGCTATCTGGGAGATAAAGCAATGGGATTTAATTTTAAACATCTTTTTAACTTCAAAAATAGTAATAATTTTAGAATTTATTTTCCATTAAGTAATTTTTAATTAGCATAAGTCAAGAATTAAGATTTCCCTTGAATTTGAGTGTGTCCGATTTTCTGACTTGCAGAGGATTTGACTGAAGGCTTATTAGGTGATTTCTGAAGATGGAATTTAATCTATGGCCCTAAAGCAAACCATAGTTTGTCAGATTGGTTGTACATGAACAAAATGTGATACTTTTCATTAATCTGTGATTTCATCAGTATTAATGTTCAAGCAAATGGCAAAGATTTCACATCTTCAAGCTTTGTCATCCTCATCTTGTGTAATTCTTATCCATGTCTTTCTAGAAGTTATCCTTAGCTGATATGCCTAATACAACGAGGGTTTTACTCTTTTCAAACACACACACACACAGAGTGCAGTGGTTGGTCTGTCCCTCCATTATATCCTACTTTACTACATGACAAGAGCCAGTCTCCACTTCTAATCATAAATGTTATTGCCGATGTCTTTTTATACTAACAATGACTTTTACATAAGGTTTCAAGTATGTTCATGGCAATTCACCTCTCATTATCCTTTTACTACTTCTCTTCTTTCAGCTCCTGTTCTTCTTCCTCTTCCTTTTCTTCTTCTTCCTCTTCTTTCTCCTTTTCCTCCTCTTCTTCTCCTTTTCCTCCTCTTCTTCTTTCTCTTCTTGTGTAGTTGTTTTCATCAGTGTAGGGAGATCCCAGTGAGCAATTTTTTTGATCATTGTAGACTAGGAGCTTCTTTGCAACATCTAGTCCTTGAGAATTGTTTTGGAAGATTGAGAGGTTAAAAGAGTGATCTAGAATTACAAAATCAATATGAATGAAAAGTAAGACTTAACCTCAGATCCTTTTTTCTCTGAATCTGACTCTCTATCCACTCTACCACATTGTCTATCTTTAGTCAAGCTATTGTTGATGATATGCTGCAACCTATGCGTACTAACGACACATCTCCCATTGTCTTTTGGGTGGCTTACAATTTGGGATCTTTTGAGATTGTGATGTTTCATGATTTGGTGCCATACAGTATGGATGGTAAGATACTTTTGGCCCAGGATGATAGATTGTGAAAAAAAAAATCTTCCCTCTTCTTGGTAGAGAGGTGCAATAGAATATGGAGGCAGAATATTGCATAAACCATCAGGTGTGCTGGTTGGTTCTGCTTAAGTAGTTTCTTTGTTGCAATGGAGAATTCCATGGATGCAGGGAAAAGATATCAGGAAATGACTATAGTGTCAAAAATCAAAGGCATCTATCTATCTAGTTTTTTATAAAAATTATGAGAAGAGCTTTTGCTGTGGTAATCACTTTGGGATCGTCAAATGAGCTCAACAGTTTTCTAATTGTTGTGTAGTCATTTTCTCCCTCCTGTTCATTCCTAAGCCTACCAATGAATTTTAATCTTCAAAATTCATACAAAGAAGTTCCTTAGCATCGGGAAGTACCATCTGAGAATCATGGTCAGATAGTAGGGAAAGTGCCAGATTTGGAACCAGAGGAGCTTACCATTGATCCAGTTCTTTCACTAGGCAACTGGGTGGTAGAGTGAACACAGTACTTGGAGGACTTTGTGTCCTAAGCTTCAATCCAGCCTCACATACTCACCTAGTTAAATACCCTTTCAATGACTCAATTTTCTCATCTATAGAATGGAAAACATCAGAGCACTTACTTCACAGGGTTGTTATAAGGATCAAATGAACTGACTTATGTAAAGTGCTTTGCAAAACTTTAAGTAGTATATAGGGGTAGCTAGGTGAAGCAGTGAATACAGCACTGGCCCTGGAGTCAGGACGACCTGAGTTCAAATCCAGCCTCAGATGCTTGACACACTTAACTAGCTGTGTGACCTTGGGCAAGTCACTTAACCCCAATTGCCCTTCTTTCCTCCCTCCAAAAAAAAAGAGAGAGAGAAAGTAGTATATAAATTCTAGCTCTTATTATTAGTACTTCTTACTAGCTATATGACCTTAGTCAAGTCACTCACCCTCTCTGGGCCTCACCCTCTTCATTTCTAAAATATTGAGTTTAGACTAGTTGATTTCTAAAGATTCTTCTATTTCTAAATGACCCTATTATCCAAAGGAGATAACATTTTTCTATGGATTGAAGTTTTTACTAGTAATTTTTTTTTTGTTTTAGTGTCATCAGTTCATAGTCATCATCTACTATTAACTAAATTTTGTTGCATTTTAAAACACTGCAAATCATGTGCCTTTTCATTTTTCAACTCAATTCAACAAGTATTCATTAATAGCCTACTACCACATTTAGAAACCATGGCTCTCCAACTAGGAACATGAAGATGGATTAAAAACAGCACCTCCCTATTTCCCTATTCTCCCTATTCCCTATGCTTAAATTCTACTGGCATATGAACATTATACAGCTGAATGCAGTATAATATGAAGAAGGAGAGAATGCTAGAAACAAGAGAGATAAGAAAAGACTTCCCATAGAAGATGACAACTGAGATGATCCTTGGAGGAAGCATATTGGAATGGAAAGAAAGAGCATTGTACTTTGAATGAGAACCCAGTTTAAAGCCTGGTGATGCCATTTATCAAATGAGATAGTGTATAAGTAGTGTTTTGCACTGTATAAATGTAAATTGTTAGATACACGATTTTAAGCAAGTGTGAATTCTTTCTGGGTTTCAATTTCCTTATCTTAAAATAACTATACTAATATTGGCACTACTTACTTCATAGAAATGTTGTATGAATGAAATTCTATGAGATACTATGCACAAAATATTTTATAAACCATAACACATGATTTGAATGTGAATTATTATCAATAATAATTGTTATTTAGGGCTTTGGGGTATTAAGCCACCATTTAATGTGTCATTCAAACAGCTAATTGACATAGAGTAATGAATTTCATACTGCAGGTATTGATACAGTGGATGAAGTAGCTATAGGTTGAACTTCAGACATGAATCTATTTAGATGGCATCTGAGGTTTTTCTAATCGACATTCTGGGATTCTATAAATTAAAGAGACTTCTTAATGTCTAAGCTGTATAGAAATGGAATGGATGATCTCCAGAAGTAAAAAATTCCCTATCAGTGTTGCTCTTTAAGCTAATACAGAACATCACAAAGAAAGTTTATGGTTCGAGATTCTGTTTGACTATGTGATATATGGGGCACTTTGAGAGTTGCTGTAAAGTATGGAAAACACATTGGATTTGGAATCACCAAACCCTGGGTTCAAATTTCAGCTCTGTCACTTACTACCTGTGTAATTTTGGGCCAGTCATTTAACCTCTCTGTGCTTCAGCTTCCTCTTATGGAAAAAGAGGCAAGTGGACAAGATGGCCTCAAACATTCCTACCAGATCTAAGTCTATTATCCTATGACTCTTTCCAACTCTAGTGATACTGTACAATGTCCATCAATGAAATAAAGGCTCTGCTTAACCATTTAATTAATATTGATTTGAGATGAGATCCCTGTTGTATCTTGTAGGAACTCTGCTGGGAAGTAATGGTGAATTAGAGGAGGGAGAGGTTAACGCAGGGCAGCTGAGTAATCTAAAAGAGATATAAAAACATTTCTGGTAAAATAAATAGTACTTCCTATTCCCAAGTCTGTGTTCTCACTGAAAATTACTGTGCCCCTCAAGCAAGGAAAAATTTAGTCAGTAGAAATGAAATTTTTTTTTTTTTTTTTTTTTTTTTTTTAAGATTATTATTATTTTTTTTTTTTATTTTTTTTTTCCTTTATTTATTTTTAGTTTACCACACACGGTTCTACATAGTTTTGAGTTCCAGTTTTTCTCCCCTCCCTCCCCCCTCCCTCCCCAAGACGGCATGAAGTCTCATATAACTGTCATGTATAACTTCGCATTGAATTAATTTATGCTCTATTCAAGTCGTGGAGAAGAATTTTGACCAATGGAATGAATCATAAGAAAGAAGAAACAGAACCAAAAAAAAAAAAAACAACAACAAAAAAAAACCCAAAACCAAAAACAAAAGAGAAGCAGAAAAGGCGAGCATGTAGTGTGCCTCAGTCTGTATTCAAACTTCGCAGTTCTTTCTCTGAATGAAGATAGCATTCTCCATCGTGAGTCCCCTGGATTTGTCCTTGCCCCTTTAGGTTGCTGAGAGAAGCGCAGTATGTCAGGGTTGGTCCTCACGGAATCCACATATCTGTGGCTGTGCACAACGTTCTCCTGGCTCTGCTCCGCTCACTCAGCATTATGTCGTGTAGGTTTTTCCAGGTTGTTATGAAGTCTGCATCATCCCCATTTCTTATGGCACAATAGTATTCCATCACCTTCATATACCACAGCTTGTTCAGCCATTCCCCAATTGATGGGCATCCCTTTGCTTTCCAATTCTTGGCTACCACAAAGAGAGCTGCTATAAATATTCTTGTACATATGGGTCCTTTTCCCGCTTGCATGATTTCTTTGGGATACAACCCTAGAAGTGGTATTACTGGGTCAAAGGGTATGAACATTTCTATAGCCCTTTGGGCATAGTTCCACACCGCCCTCCAAAATGGCTGGATCAGCTCGCAACTCCACCAGCAATGCAACAATGTTCCAATTTCCCCACATCCTTTCCAGCATTTATCATTCTCCTGATTTGTTATTTTAGCCAATCTGACAGGAGAGATGTGGTATCTAAGAGTTGTTTTGATTTGCATTTCTCTAATCAGCAGCGATCCAGAGCATTTTTCCATATGCCTGTAGATAGCTTTAATTTCTTCCTCTGAAAACTGCCTGTTCATATCCTTTGACCATTTCTCAATTGGGGAATGGCTTGTTTTCCTATATATTTGGCTTAGCTCCCTGTATATTTTAGAAATGAGGCCTTTATCAGAAATACTAGTTGCAAAGATTTTCTCCCAATTTTCTGCTTCCCTCCTAATTCTTGTTGCATTGGCTTTTTTTGTACAAAAACATTTCAATTTGACATAATCAAAATTATCCATTTTGCATTTTGTAATGCTCTCTATCTCTTGTTGGGTCATGAATTCTTTATTTTTCCACAAATCTGATAAGTAAACTATTCCTTGCTTTCCCAAATTACTTAGAGTATCAACTTTTACTCCTAAATCATGAACCCATTTTGACTTTATTTTGGTATATGGTGTAAGATATTGGTCTATGCCCAGTTTTTGCCCTACCATTTTCCAATTTTCCCAACAGTTTTTGTGAAATAGTGAATTATTAGCCCAGAAACTGGCTTCTTTGGGTTTATCAAAGAGTAGATTGCTAAACTTGTTGATTTCACCTACTTGTGTACCTATCCTATACCACTGATCCACACCCCTGTTTCTTAACCAGTACCAGGCAGTTTTGATGACTGCTGCTGTGTAGTACAGTTTAATATCTGGTGTGGCTAAACCACCATCCCTAGCATGTCTTTTCATTAATATCCTAGATACTCTAGACCTCTTGTTTTTCCAAATGAATTTTGTTATTATTTTGTCCAGCTCAGCAAAAAAAAATTTTGGTAGTTCGATTGGTATGGCACTGAATAGATAGATTAATTTAGGTAGAATTGTCATTTTTATTATATTAGCTCGGCCTAACCATGAGCAACTGATATTTCTCCATTTATTTAGATCTGATTTTATTCGCGTGAAAAGTGTTTCATAGTTATGTTCATATAGGCCCTGGGTTTGTCTTGGCAAATAGACTCCCAAATATTTTATAGTGCCTTCAGTAACTTTGAATGGAATTTCTCTTTCTATCTCTTGCTGTTGGGCTTTGTCAGTAATGTATAGGAATGCTGAGGATTTATGTGGGTTTATTTTATATCCTGCAACTTTGCTAAAGTTGTTTATTATTTCAAGTAGTTTTTTACTTGATTCTCTAGGATTCTCTAGATAAATCATCATATCATCTGCAAAAAGTGATAATTTAGTTTCTTCTTTTCCTATTCTAATTCCTTCAATTTCTTTTTCTTCTCTTATTGCTACAGCTAATGTTTCTAGAACCAAATTGAATAATAGGGGTGATAATGGACATCCTTGTTTCACCCCTGATCTTATTGGGAATGCATCTAGTTTATCCCCATTACAAATAATGCTTGTTGATGGTTTTAGGTAGATGCTATTTATAATTTTGAGGAAGGTTCCCCTTATTCCTATGCTTTCTAGTGTTTTTAATAGGAATGGGTGTTGTACTTTGTCAAAGGCTTTTTCTGCGTCTATTGAGATGATCATATGGTTTTTGCTAGTTTTGTTGTTGATATGGTCAATTATGCTAATAGTTTTCCTAATATTGAACCAGCCTTGCATTCCTGGAATAAATCCTACCTGGTCATGGTGTATTATTCTCGTAATGAGTTGCTGCAATCTTTTTGCTAATATTTTATTTAAAATTTTTGCATCAATATTCATTAGAGAAATTGGTCTATAATTTTCTTTCTCTGTTTTAACTCTACCTGGTTTAGGTATTAGTACCATATTTGTGTCATAAAAAGAATTTGGTAGGACTCCTTCTTCTCCTATTTTCCCAAATAGTCTGCAAAGTATTGGAATTAGTTGTTCTTTAAATGTTTGATAGAATTCACATGTAAAACCATCTGGCCCTGGAGATTTTTTCCTAGGGAGTTCGTTGATGGCCTGCTCAATTTCTTTTTCTGATATGGGGTCATTAAGAAATTTCACTTCCTTCTCTGTTAGTCTGGGCAGTTTATGTTTTTGTAGATATTCATCCATATCTCTAAGGTTGTCAAATTTATGGGCATACAGTTGGGCGAAATAATTCCTAATTATTGTTTTGATTTCCTCTTCATTAGAGGTGACCTCACCCTTTTCATTTTTTATACTGGTAATTTGATTTTCTTCTTTCTTTTTTTTAATCAAATTGACCAAAGGTTTGTCAATTTTATTGGTTTTTTCATAAAACCAGCTCTTTGTTTTATTTATTAATTCAATAGTTTTCTTGGTTTCAATTTTATTAATCTCTCCTTTGATTTTCAGTATTTCTAATTTGGTATTTAATTGGGGGTTTTCAATTTGCTCTTTTTCTAGCTTTTTCAGCTGTATGCCCAGATCATTGATCTCCTCTTTCCCTATTTTATTCATGTAGGCATTTAGAGATATAAAACTTCCCCTAAGAACTGCTTTTGCTGCATCCCATAAGTTTTGGTATGTTGTTTCATTATTGTCATTCTCTTGGATGAAATTATTGATTGTTTCTCTGATTTGATCTTTGGCCCACTCACTCTTTAGAATTAAATTATTTAGTTTCCAATTAGTTTTTAGCTTATTTTTCCATGGTGCTTTATTAAAAATGATTCTTATTGCATCATGATCTGAAAAGGATGCATTGACTACTTCTGCTTTTCTGCACTGGATTGTGAGGTTTTTATGCCCTAGTACATGGTCAATTTTTGAGTATGTGCCATGTACTTTTGAGAAGAAAGTATATTCCTTTTTATCCCCATTCAGTTTTCTCCAGAGGTCTATCATATGTGCCTTTTCTAAAATTCTGTTTACCTCCTTAACTTTTTTCTTATTTATTTTGAGGTTAGATTTATCAAGTTCAGAAAGGGGGAGGTTGAGGTCTCCCAATATTATAGTTTTGCTGTCTATTTCTTCCTGTAACTCCCTTAACCTCTCCTCTAAGAATTTGTATGCCTTACCACTTGGTGCATATATGTTAAGCAATGATATTGCTTCATTGTTTATGGTGCCTTTCAGCAGGATATAATGTCCTTCCTTATCTCTTCTAATTAGATCTATCTTTACTTTTGCTTTGTCTGAGATTAGGATTGCTACACCTGCTTTTTTTACTTTAGCTGAGGCCCAATATATTTTACTCCAGCCTTTTACCTTAACCCTATGTGTATCCCCCTGTTTCAGATGTGTTTCTTGTAAACAGCATATTGTAGGATTATGGTTTTTAATCCATTCTGCTATCTGCTTCTGTTTTGTGAGAATGTTCATCCCCTGCACGTTCAGGGTTATGATTTCTATCTGTGTCTTTTTCTCCATCCTAATTCCCCCTGTTTATGCTTTTATTTCTCCCTTTCCCCTTCTCCTCCCCAACAAAGTTTTGCTTTTGACCGCCGCTTTCCTCAGTTAACCCTCCCTCTTTATTCCCCTCCCTTATCTAACCGTTACCCACTTGCTACTTCTCCTCTTCCTTCTGCCCTCCCCCCTCCCTTTTTCCCCCCTTTCCCTCCCACTTCCCGTAGGACAAGTTAGATTTCTAAACTTATCCGAGTATGTTATTCCCTTCTTGAACTAGATCAGATGACAGTAAAGCTCAAATACTGCTCTTCTCCCTCCCTTCTTTCCCTCTACTATAATATGTTTTTTTGCCACTTCCTTTGGTGTAATTTACCCTTTTCTACAACCTTCTTACCACTTCCCTCATAGCCCTCCCTTTATATCTCTTATTTATATTTTATATCTTTACATCAGTCAATTTATACAGGCATTCACAACCTATGTATATCCCTTTCATTTGTCACAATAGTTGTACCATTCACAAGAATGACTTATATATGTATATGTATATATATATATATACATAAAAAACATACATAAGATGATATAATCCCACATAAAGATGTAAACAACCTAAGCTTATTGGTTAATGAAGTTTGTGGGGTTTTTCCCCCTGGTTACCTTTTTATGTCTCTCTTGAGGTTTGTATTTGGAGATCAAATTTGCCATTGAGTTCTGGCCTTTTCATCAGGAAGGTCTGGAATTCCCTTATTTCATTGAATGTCCATCGCCTTGCCTGGAAAATTATGCTTAGTTTTGCTGGGTAGTTGATCCTTGGTTGTAGTCCCAGCTCCTTTGCCCTTCGGAATATCATATTCCAATTTCTCCTGTCTTTTAATGTGGAAGCTGAGAGATCCTGCGTGATTCTGACTGTAGTTCCACGATATTTGAATTGCTTCTTTTTGGCTGCTTGCAGTATTTTCTCCTTAAGTTTATAGCTCTGAAATTTGGCTATAATATTTCTTGGTGTTTTCAGTTTGGGATCTCTTTCAGGGGGTGATCGGTGAATTCTTTCAATGACTATTTTGCCCTCTGGTTCTAGGACCTCTGGGCAGTTGTCTTTGATAATTTCTTCGAAGATACTGTCAAGGCTCCTTTTTTCATCGTGGATTTCCGGTAGACCAATAACTCTCAAATTGTCTCTCCTGGATCTATTTTCCAGGTCAGTTGTTTTGCCAATCAGATATTTCACATTTTTTTCTATTTTTTCATTCTTTACATTTTGTTTTATTACTTCTTGATGCCTCATAGATTCATTAGCTTCCACTTGCTCAAGTCTAATTTTAAATGAGTTAGTGTTTACATTTTGCTTTTGAGCATCCATTTTCAATTGGTTGATTTCACCTCTCAGGGTGTCCTTTTCTCTCTCTAGATTCTGAATCTCCATAGCCATTTCGCCAATCTTATTCTTTAAGGACTTGATTTCGTCAGTGGATTTTTTCTCCCTTTTTTCCATTTTTTCCATATTTTCTTTTAGCTCCCTAATTTGGTTTTTAAAATCCTCTTTTAGCTCTTCCAGCAGTGCTTTTTGGGCTGGCGACCAGATCATATTAGCTTTTGAGGTATCTGATGTATCTACCGTGTCATTGCTATCTTCTTCTAAGTCGATATTTTGATCCTGCCTGTCTCCATAAAAAGAATCTATTGTCCTCGGTTTTTTTGTGTTCTTCTTCATGTTGGATTGCCTTTTGCTGGCGTTAGAATGAATTTCTATCTGTGAGTCTCAGGGCTTTCTGTCCCAGCTTTCTTATTCTGGGGGTTGTGAGTCTAAAATTATAACCTTCAGTTTCCTGAGGTGTGGGGGAGGGGTCTGGCTCCCTGGCGTCTCACTCCCTATGGGTGCTCTCCAGCACTTGCTTTTCAGCAATGGTCTCAGCCGTTTGTTGTTTGAGCTGATGGCTGGCGCTTCCCCTGGGGGAGCAAGGTTACGTCTGGGCTCCTGGCTTGGCCCCCTGCCGACTCTTCCCCTCTGGGACTAATGAGCTTCTAGTATTTGTCCTGTGAAGCCCTGCTATTCTCTCCTCTGTTTCAGTTCTCTTTTTTTTTTTTTTTCCCCGAGGAATTCTCTGGGTGAGGGGGGGAGGGGTTAGAGCCGCTTACCTAGCCATTGAGTCTTCCGGAAGTTCAAGAGGCCGAGATCCTGGGTTTTGCAAGCGGCAGGACTGGGTGTTTTCGCGGCTGGTGGCGTTGCGCTGCCTCTCGTCGCTCCCAGAGACTGCCGTCCTGTGTTGGGAGGCCTGGGGATCTCCGCCGGTTTCGGGCGCCCAGCCCTCTCCCAGCTCGTCCCCCACGTGGATTTCCCGGCCGGCCGCTTCCGCCTTGGTCTGGAGCAGCTCCGCACCGAGCACTCTCCGCGCCTGCAGGTTCGTTCCTCTGGCCTTTCAGACTCTCCCGGCTCGGAAATTTGCCCCACGCAGACTGCTCGCGGTTTCTGACTCTCTCAAATCTGCTCAAATTCACTTTTTTATGGGAATCTGACAGACCTTGTGAGAGAGCTCCGGTAAGAGGCTGCCTTCATGTGGCCATCTTGGCTCCGCCCCCCGTCTCAGAAATGAAATTTTGAAAAGAATTACATGAAATTGCACAATTGCTTTTCTGGGTGGCTAGGATAAATCTGAAGTGATTATGGTCTGCCCTTCCCCCACACTTACCTTTTTTTTCTCTCCATTTCACAGAATACAAAAAAGATTTATTGAGACCTTAGGGCTGTTCACTTCCTAATAAAGTTCTCCCTCAGTCATCTTCCTAATTTGGTTGACTGGTCTATTTTTAAAAATTAGCAGTTTTCAGAAGCAGCCTCCAGTATTGTGGCTGTGAAAAATCTGTTGAGAACAAATAAAAGGCTAAAACAAAATCTCATACTGTAAGCAAGGATAAATTTGGGGGAATGATATACATGACTTTGTTGTGCCTGTTCAGCCCCCAAGGCAAGGAAGAAAGCAATCTGGTTTTCTGAAACATTCAAATTCCTCACCTAAGCCCAGCTGAAAATATAGCTCTACGGAAAGCAGACTGGAAATTTATCATGTCTACATTTTAATTTCCAGAGTGGAAGGGGTGGAAACTAAACCAGGTTAAGAGTTGAAAGGGGCAAAAAAAAAAATCAAGCCAGTTTTGTGTAAGTAATAGCAAAGTTTTCATAATGGATGTAAAAATTGTGTGTGTGTGTGTGTCCATTCCATATCATGGAATCAAATCTGGAGAGGTTGAACCAGGAGTCCAGAGCTTCCTCTGTAGAATTAAAATTAGGAGCTGTGCATTTCTTGGAATACCGTTTTTACAACTTCCAGAAATATTTGAAAGCTTTTTCTCCCCCTTAAAACCTCTTAACCCTATTAAATGTCAAAATCATGCAAATAAGGTCCTTAGTCTGTTGGATAGCTGTTTGTGGATAGTTTGTGGTTGGTTATTGTATCAGTAATTAAGGTGGGACTTTCTTTTACTGTTTTCTATTTTAGCACTTATTTAATCAAGTGCCCTTCATGAGTCTGGCCTTTGTTTCTTTGATTAGATCAGGAGTCTTTGATGGCTTGCTTGCCTCAGGGGAAACCTAGTTTACATAGGTTTGAGTCACATGTTTATGAAACCAGAAGCTTGTTGTGATGCCCTTTGACCCTGAACAGGATATATAAACTCAGAGGTTGGCATTTTTCCTTGGGGCTGTCACTGGAAGAGTGTCTTGTGACTTGAAGATACTCTGGCCAGCCATCGTTAAGAGCCCTTTGGCTTGTAAACCCAGATGTTGATGCTTTCCTGGTAACTATGAATTCTGGTTTGAATCAAATACAGTCTGTCTGTTGATGCTTGTAATTTCTATTTGTATTTGTTCTGAAGTTCAGGGTGTTTGCTTTTCCTCCTGAACTACCTGAGTTATATCTGTATGTGTGATTAAAGGGAAATTGTTAACTCCTTAAAGTTACTTTCCTTGGTAAAGCAGATCAAAAGAACCTGTGCTGGCAGCTCTTGTTGCTAGTCTTGTTGGGGCTTACACCCCTGCAGTGGCTTCTAGCCAAATTTTTGCTATAGTTATGGAGGAAGACCACACAGGATTTGCAGCCATTTGTGAATCACAGTATCCTAGACCTAGAACTGGAAGTAACTTCAGCAGCCAATATAGTCCAATGTCCTTGTTTACAGATTAGGAAACTAAGGGCCAGAGAGGGTAAATGACTTGCTCAATGTAACTTAGGTAGTAATCATTAGATTATTAGATTTGTTGGTGGTGGTGATGTCTGACTCTCCATAACCCCACAGACTATAGCACACCACCCCCTTCTATCTTTCACTATCACCCAAAGTTTGTCCAAGTTCATGTTCATTGCTTCCAAAACACTATTGATCTCATCTTCTGCCATCCCCTTTTCCTTTTCCCTTCAGTCTTTCCCAACATTAGGGTCTTTTTCAATGAGTCCTGTCTTCTCATTATGTGGCCAAAGGATTTCAGCTTCAGCTTCAGTATTTGCTCTTCCAATAAATAGTCTTAATTAATTTAAGTATTGACTAATTTGACCTGCTTCCTCTCCAAGGGTCTCTCAAAAGTCTTCTTCAGCACCATAATTCAAATGAACCCCTTATGAAATCATAATCATTGTGGAAAACAATCCTCAACCTATCTATACTTGAATTTGAATAATCCCAAGAATTTATATTTTCTTCCTAAAAAGTTGTGTGCCTGTGGACAAACTGGAGCAAAAATGGTGCATATATGTGTGTATGTATGTATGCAATCACCCCCAAGTCATTTTTAAACTTAGATCATTTTTTCTCCTGAAATAAGGAAATCTAGAGGAGGGGGTAAAGGGAGACCTGGCTCTCATCTGAAGGTTTCAATCACATTCATACTTGTTATTTATCTCTGGAGTTTCATTTGCTGCTTCTAGTGAATTTTCTACTATTCCTTCATCTTTTATGAAATGGATTTTTTTTGACAGAGATACATTTATTTAATATTTTTAGTTTTCGGCATTGATTTCCACAAGATTTTGAATTACAAATTTTCTCACCATTTCTACCTTCCCCCACTCCAAGATGGCATATATTCTGATTGCTCCGTTCCCCAATCAGCCCTCCCTTCTGTCACCCCACTCTCCCCCATCCCCTTTTCCCTTACTTTCTTCTAGGGCAAAATAGATTTCTATGCCCCATTACCTGTATATCTTATTTCCCAGTTGCATGCAAAAACAACTTTTTTTTAACATCTACTTTTAAAACTTTGAGTTCCAAATTCTCTCCCCTCTTCCCTTCCCACCCACCCTCCCTAAGAAGGCAAATAATTCAACATAGGCCACACATGTATCATTGTGTAAAACCCTTCCACAATACTGTTGCAACAATCTGGCTAGCAGCTACTGTGGGGGTGAAAAACCAACACAAGCCCAACAACAAGAACGCTGAAAGCCCAGGTTCTTTTGATCTGCTTTACTAAGGAAAGCAACGTTAAGGGGGTTAACCATCTTATTTCAATCCCACATATAAATGTCATTCACTTAGTTCAGAGGAAAAGCCAGCACCCTAAACTTCAGAGCAAATACAAACAAATTACAAACACACGTTCATGAATAGACCAAATACAATTCATATTTACCAAGAAACCATCATCTGAGTTCAGCCAGGAGGACCTTAAATCGATTGCCCAGAATCACACACCTTCAGGAATGAGAGCCTCTAGCAAATAGCGCTGTTCTCCCTTTTCATACACTCTTTAGCCATCATCAAACATCATCTGAGCCACCAGAACTCAGGCTCCTACTATTGGCTCTGGTCTTAGCAAATCCCCTTAGAATCCTGAGGGCTTCACACCCACATGGGCTTAGCACCTAGTAGATAGGGGTTTGGGCCTGGGGCTTTGCACCTAGTAAGACTCAATCAAAGACACCCAACTTAATTGATATTACAAATACTCGTGTTGTGAAAGACTAACTATATTTTGCTCCCTCCTATCCTGTCTCTGTTTATTCAATTTTCTCCCTTGACCCTGTCCCTTTTCGAAAGTGTTTGCTTTTGATTACCTCCTCCCCCTATCTGCCCTCCCTTCTATAGTCCTCCTTTTTTATCCCCTTCCTCCTTCTTTCCTGTGGGGTAAGATACCCAATTGAGTGTGTATGGTATTCCCTCCTCAGGTCAAATCTGATGAGAGCAAGATTCACTCATTCCCCCTCACCTGCCCCCTCTTCCCTTCCAACAGAACTGCTTTTTCTTGCCACTTTTATGCGAGATAATTTACCCCATTCTATCTCTTCCTTTCTCCCTCTCTCAATATATTCCTCTCTCATCTCTTAATTTGATTTTATTTTTTAGATATCATCCCTTCACATTCAACTCACCCTGTGCCCTCTGTCTATATATATATGTATATTCCCTTCAGCTACCCTAATACTGAGGTTTCATGAATTACACACATCATCTTTCCATGTAGGAATCTAAACAAAACAGTTCAACTTTAGTAAGTCCCTTATGATTTTATGATTTCTCTTTCTTGTTTACCTTTTCATGCTTCTCTTGATTCTTGTGTTTGAAAGTCAAATTTTCCATTCAGCTCTGGTCTTTTCACTGAGAAAGCTTGAAATTCCTCTATTTTATTGAAAATCCATATTTTGCCTTGGAGTGAAATGAAATTTTTAAATTGTCCTAGGAAAGGGAATTTCTTTTTTCTATAAGAGATGAATTAGCTATTTACAGAAATTAAGAATTCAGTGGCATCTCATTGTTATTTGTCTTGTTATTTCATGAATCTGATTATACACTTGAATCTCTCTCTAATGCTAGGTGCTACTCTAAAATGGATTTCAACCTTAGGTTGTTCATAAAGCCCACCCACTGAAGTTTAGGTATTAAATTACCTTGAAAAAAATCTTGTTATAAGTTGATTTTATGATGCATTGGGGGCAGGGAGGGCGGGGTGGGGACAGCAAAATTAGAATACAGTATATGGGAACTACAACCCTATAAAATGAAAAATGAATATAAATGAATAAAGAACTTTGATGAAGCCTTATGGGGAATGAGTTAAATGTTTTATGACATTTTGTGAAATGAATTTCATTTATTTAAATGTAAATAGTTGCAAAGTGAGTTGAACTGATTTATAGTGATATTCAATGTTGTTTCTAATAAATAATTTAATTAAATATTTTTACCTACAAGATATCCCCAAACCTATTGTCTTCCCACCCCAACAAGCTTTTTCTTTACTTTTCCTGTCACCTGCTCTATAGATCTGTCACCTTGGCTCTCCCTCCTTCCTTCACTCCCTATATTCAATCAGTCATCAACATCTGTCAATCCATTCTTCATACTCTCACATTGTTCCTTCTCGTCTATTCCTCTCATCACCACCCTAGCTCACTTCTTACTAATGTCCAACAAAAGGTCTCCTCACATAGTCTCTCCCAACTAGAAACTATTCTATACATAATTAGCAGATGAATCTTTATAATGTACGGTTCTAATTACTTCACTACTCTTTTTTTCAACCTTCAATGGCTTGCTTGCTGCCTAAACTCCCTAGCCTGACTTGCAAGGTCTATGTTCTGCCTCTAACCTATCTCTTCAGCTTTCTCTCACGTCATACCTTACACCCCATTTTACAGATGTAAAGAACAGAATTCAAATTCAGTTTCAGATACTTACTAGGCAAGCTTTGTGATCTTGGACAAGTAACTTAACCTCTATATGCCTCAGTTTTCTGATCTGTAAAGTGGACATAATAATAGTACCTACTTCCCAGGGTTTTTGTGTAGATTAAATGACGGTAAAGTGCTTACACAATGCCTGGCACATAGTAAATGCTATATAAATGTTAGCTAATAGTAGATATTATCTGAGGAGACCCATGTTCCAACAGCATGACTCTGACCTTAGCTTGTTCTTACCTCATTTTGCAGTGAACATGAATGTAAATACAGTTTACAGTTTGCCTTACTGTGCCAAACCAACTGCTTCACAGATAGGACTTTATTAGGAATTTTTTAACCTTGTAAATATAACTCAAATAGAACATGTGTTTTATTTTACTTTATGTTTTGGTATCATATTAATCAAACCAACATCACAGCTTCTGTAGAACTGATCAATACAATTTCTATGACATATGACCATCAGAGAGAGAAGAAGCATAGCCTAACGGAAAATGGATCAGTCATCAAGTCAGAATGACTTTGCTTCAAATTCTGCCTTTGCAATAACAGCTTATGAATTGGACAAGTTAATTGATCTTTCAATAACTGAGCAGCTTGCTAACATAGACAATTGTATTGTAATGTTACTCAGGGTGGGACATTTTTACTTTTTTTCTCTTTTGGAATGCTAAGGCAATCAAGTGCCTTTACTGAGTCTTTCCTTTGTTTGAATGGGCAAGTAAAGTGGGACCTTTTGTCTTTTGTTTTGGAGTGCTTCTCAGCACTGAAGTAATCAAGTACCTTTGATGAGTCTTGCCTTTCAAATGTAATGGCAAGTAGAGTGGGACCTTTTGTTGTCTTGGAGTGCTTCTTTGGGTGTCTTTGAGTTTGTATTTGTTTGAATCAAGAGTCATTGATTGGAAACAAGGTATATGATATGGTGCTAGTGATTAAAGATCTTTCCCACACCCCTTTTTCTAAGTAGGCTCTGAGCCCTCAGGGCCCTGAACAGGGTATATGAGCTCTGAGGTTGGCATTTAGCTTTTGGTGGTACACTCATTGGAAGAGTGTTGGTGATTTGGCCAAACGAAACTCTGGATACCTGTAGGAGTTCTCCTGCTCCCCCCCGCCCACCACCAACTTCAAAAACCCAGATGTTGGTACCTCTCTCTCTCTGGTAACTATGTAGGTAATGTCCAAGCCAGACAGTTAGAGGCCTGTCTGTTGATTTCTGTGTGTTGTTTTCCCTATTTATATAATTTCTACTTGTAATTTCTGTTTGTGCTTTTCCTGAAGTTCAGGGTGTTGACTTTTTTCCCCTGAACTAAGTGAATGATATATTTATGTTTAATTAAAGTGAGATTGTCAACCCCTTAAAGTTGCTTTCCTTAGAAAAGCAGATCAAAGAACCTATGCTAGAAGCCCCCTTGTGTGCTCTTGCTGTTGATCTTGTTGCAGGTCTTTCACCTCCACAGCAGCTGCTAGCAACATTGTTGTTACATGTACAAGTTGCCAAACTAGAGTTGGTGAGAATCCCCGCCCCCATTCCCTACTTTGAAGAAATCACATATATTGACCCCTTATATCTCAACCATCAAAGTGTCACCATGTCAATTATGTAGTGTTTCCCTCTCCCTAGACTTTCTAAGTTGATAAAAGTACCAGAAGTCCATGTTTTCCACAAACTCGTATATTAAGATTACTTGCTCTTCTAATATAGCAGGAGCAGCTAGGTGGTACAGTGGATAGAGCTCTAGATCTGGAATCAGGAGTTCCTGAATTAAAATTTGGCCTCAGAATCTTACTAGCTTTGTGACCCTGGGCAAGCCACTTAGTCCTGTTTGCCTCAGTTTCCTCATCTTTAAAATGAGCGGGAGAAGGAAATTGCAAGTCACTCCAGTATCTTTACCACAAAACCTCCAAATGAAATCACAAAGAGTCAACCATGACTGAAACAACAGAGCAAGAACTGAAAAAAGTTGTATCTCTTCTGCCACAGAATTGAGTGTGACAAGATGCCCGATTCCCTGCATTTTGTTAAAAAGGTGGGATTAACATTTCCATGGAGATAGATTTCAGCCAATTGGACTGATCAAATCTTTTGGTCACATCTTGTTGAACTCTGGTCAAAAGGAGGTAACCAGAGAGCACATACATAGATTCCATAGGATAAAATATACTGGGTATCTATAGTGGTAAAATTTTCTTGAAATGCTCCCTGATCCTGATGACCTGCCTGTTGTTTCGCACAGCATGCATATTTACTGACTTAACTTTGCCTAGGCTCCCACGGCATAGGTAGAAGTCACCTAATAGAGACATTGAAAGAGCTCCTCACCCAACCACTAGAGAGAATAATGGGAAGCATAGAAGTCAATGATATTATTAAGGAAATTTCCTAGCTTATTTGACAGCCCATTCAAAGTCAAATTTAATCTATCACTGTTTTCGAAGATAAATCAGGAAAAGGGAATCACCCCCCAGCACACACACACACACACACACACACACACACACACACCTCATTTAGAACAGAGTTAATTAAACTTATTCCTGAGGGTAAATGTATTTTGCTAGTTTATTTCCAGGATGAATGGCAAATGGATACACTTGGCTTAAGAAAGCATTCTGAGGCAGATTTTGCTAAGAGGACAAACATTTATTATTTTATAGTGAAATCTCAGAGATGGTTATTTCAGTAATTGGAATAGTGGAATCAGGTTACTTTTATTTCTATATCATCTTTATCTGTTTCTGTATTTCCACATTAGCTTAGAAAAGAGGAGGAAGGGGATATCTGAGCTGTCTTTAATCATTGAAAGGATTATAAGATGGACAAAAAAAAAGGATTACATTTGTTCTGCTTGTCCACAGAGGGTAGAACCAGAAGCAATGTAGAAAGGCAGATTTAGGATCAGCCTAAGAAAGAAATTCCTAGTAATGTGAGGAATGTAGATTTGTAATTCCTGCTTCGGGAGATAGTGGGTTCCTTCTCAATGGTGGTATTCAAGTAGAGACTGGAAGACCACTCATCACTCATTGGTTATATTGTAAAAAGTCTTCTTGTCCAGAAACAAATTGAGATCAGTGGAGGGCCCTTCTAGTGTTTGAGATTTTTCAATTCTGTGATTCCAGTAGGGAATAGAGCAGGCATGCAGATAAGTAAACAGAAAGCAATTTGAGGAAGATTAAAGCAATAACAAAAGCATAGAACAGTGGGGAGGTGACATCTGAATTGAGCAAGGAAGGAAGAAAAGCATTCTGAAAGACTCAGATGAAACATTAGTCCGTTCTAAGCATGAAGGAGAGCCTATTTTAATGCATTTAGGTAAGATTTGAGGAATGATAATGATAATAATTACTAGAATTTATGTAACAATGTAAGGTTTACAAAGCTCTTTACTGAGGTTATCTCACTAGCTCTTCTCAATAGCCCTGTATGCTCAGTGCTGTTATTTTCTTCTGTTTACTGATGGGAAAGCTGAGGCAAGTAGTAGTTAAGTGACTTGCCTAAGATCACACAGGTAATGAAAGTCTGAGGTCAAATAGAAACCCAAGTCTTGCTGAATCTAGATCCAGTGCCTATTCACTGTCACCTAGTTGCCTCTGTAGATGAATTTGTCAATAGATGTATTTGAATGGAAAGCTGAGTGGCTGAAATTTGCCATATTACATTGTCTGGGTTTTTCTTTTGTCTTTAAGACAATATGCTTTGTATTATGGTTGTGTTCCTATGTCATCTCCCCTATTGTAAGTAAAAATTCCTTGAAGCCAGAGACTACATTTTTGTATTCCTATGTTCTGTGCACAGGAAAGATTAATAAAATTTTCTTATTCTATAGCGTATAGCTCAACTTTTTTAATAGAAATCATCAGCATAACTTTGAATTAGAATTTCCAAAACTCTTAAAATTTTGAAAATCTGAACAAATTGGAAGAATTGTTCTCCTAGTTCTGTGCATTTCCCTCCACATCAGTTTCCCATATTTTTTGACCCTAATCTTGAGGATTTAGTTGCAAATGGATTTTGTAATTTCTGAATGGCAGGATGGATCAAAATCTTCCCATCAATGAGTGTGTGAAGGTTATTGATCTTCACTTTCAAGGCATTGGGCCATTTCCTTGAGTTTATTCTGAAATAGAGAAAAAAATATGAAAGCAAAAATCCTTCCAAATTTGGTTTGTAAAGTGTCTTTCTCTAGTTCATTATTTTCATTTTTACCTTTCCCTCAAGATCATTTTACAATTAGGGTTCCAAAGCAATCTGCCAATACCTTAGGCCTCTTTGTAACTTCAAAGACCATAAGAAAACCAAAGTTTCCAGAATCCCCTCATCTTTCCCGTTCTATACTATCCATCCTTCAAACTTGTAAGTCCAACCCTGAAGGTGCTGAGCCATTAATGCATAACTCAGTGAACCAGTACTTCTTGATAAATTCCATTGAGTGAAGGAGGACTTAACATGAGCCTAGGAGTAAAAGGCCATTGTCCTTGACATAGCAAAGAAAGTAAGACCATTAACATTCACAAAGGAAAAATGGAATCATCTGGGCATAGCTACAGTGCAAGATATGACCAAAGTCAAAACATCCATCTGAAATACATGCAGGTATAAATTTATTTCGAGGCACTGAAAACTTTTTTTTTTGATTTTGTGAATCGAGTATAAATCTAATAAGTAAAATTTGTAAGGAAACATACATCACCATCCTAATAATACTGTTTATTGTCAGGCATGTCAAGACCAGTGTTTGGAAAATATGATATTCTTTGTTTAAGGGGATGTATTAAAATTTCAAGTTTCTACCTACATGTACCATGGTGGCTGATAATGCATGATGCTATGTCTGCTCTCAGTCTGATGCTTTAACAGCTACTAAAAGGTGAAGATCACTCTAGTCTCCATTCAGCACAGCAGCTGACAAGTGACACAGTTTTCCTCCCCCACACCTACTCAACCTCAAACCCTGCTATTTCTAAGAGACCTTTGGTGTGGCACCCTTGTAGCAAGAGCATTGTCTTGTATAGCCATAAAAATGACTCAGATTTAGACCTGTGCCCTCAGTTTCCACATTTATGTCAGAGAGCTGAAATAAAGGGGGAATTTGACCTTCTGAGTAATTAAATGGGCTTATGTCATTGTAGAAAGTACCAAGAAAAGGAAATCTTGAGGGTTAGAGAATTTTCATTAAGGATTTTAAGCTAACACATTCTAATTTTAATATTATACAAAGTTGAACATTACATTTTAGAACAAAAATGAACTTGTCATATTAAACTTGGTATTTTAAAAAGATGTCTGTGACAGCCTATTTAAAAAAAAAATCCGTTCTGCTCTCCAGGCTCTGTAAAATCAAGTCACCGTGTAACTAATTCATGTAGGTTCATAGTATTCTAGCTACCTGCTCTGGAATGCTAATTAAAATCTTTCCAATTTCTTTAAGCTTTTCTCTGTGAAAGAACCAAAATGGCAGAATAATATTCTTTAGATTGTACTAAAAGTAAGTTTTAATATCTCACCTGGTTGTAGGTATGCTAAGAGTTATAATACTAAGTACAGTTAATTCAAATTTTTATATGTCATTGTTAGTACTTTTGCTCATTTGTTTGGGAATGAAGTAACCCTTAATCCATGTCTGTTTTTATATGTGAGCAGCATGTCCTCATGCCTTTACATGCCCTAGATCTGGGCTGTCCAAAATACATCCCACAGGCTGCATGTGGCCCACAGTGCAATTTTATGTGGCCCACCTGTGGGTTTTAATCTTCACGAGTGGAAAAAATTAAATAATACTTTGCATGGAATGCATATTAGATTTTTTAATTCCATCACTAATAAATAATCTCATTGATGTTAATTTTCTTTGGTTTTTTTAAGCAGTTTTATGGATGGAACATAATGCACGGAATTTTTAATCGATCTGTGGGATGCATTCTGTCTGTAAGATGCAGACTAGTCAGTATGCACCCACCTTTATACTGTTCTGTTGTTGCTTTGTTGTTTTGTGTTTGCTTTTACGCTTTGCACCTTCACCTATCCTATTGATGATGCATGTTCCCCCACTTTCTATTAGTGTGCTGTATTTTTTATTCTGGGTGCAGCCATCGAATAATTATTTTATTTTAATGCAGCCCTAAGATAACCTAAGGTTGGACAGCCCTGCCTTAGATGACGTGAGCATGGTTATCTAGCACATAGATATGTATGAGGGAATCCTTAGGAACTTTATATATCTTTATACAGGCTATATACATCTAGACATAGGTGTGATTTCATCAATGTGGAGCTTCCCACCATCAAAAGAATAATATGTGTAAAATTTTTTGAAAAACTTAAAACACTATAAATATTATCTACCACTACTACTAGAATATTCAGGATATATTCAAAATGAAGAAAAGGTATATTTTGGGGAGGGGAGCACTACTAACAAAAATTAGGAAAGGCTTCACCTAGAAGATTTGTCCTTGACATGACTCTTGAAGGAAACCAGGAATTCCAAGAGATAAAAGTGAGGAGGGAGGTCATTCCAGGAATAACAAAAAAGGTATGCAAAGTCCTGGTGACCTTTGAGAGTGCATATACTATAGAATGGTATAGTGGGAGCCAGATAGCAAGGGATTTGAGCAGTGATTGAGTGAGTGGAGGGTAAGGTACAGGATAGTGTCTGGTAATAAATATTCAGTGAATGAATACATGAATAATTCTTTCATTCCAAGCCAACCTCACATTCATTCAGGAATCCCTTCTACAGCATCCTTAGAGGGACATTATTTAGAATCTGCTTAAATGTTTCCAATGGTAACAAGAAATTTTAGTCACTATGTGAACATGCCCAACTTTCTTTAAATGTTCTGAAATCTTTCCAAAAAGGTGGGGTCATTGCTTGAATATGCTCAATATTCCTGTTCCCATCATTTTTACATATAAAAAATTAATATAAAGTTTGCTCATTAGTTTTTCTGTATTACTTTCTTTAATCCTTACAATAAACCTCATAAGTAAATAGTTATTTTTTTTTACAGTTGAAGTTGTGGAGGGGTTGTATAGTTTGTATATAATTGAATCAAAATAGTTTTCCTGACTTGAACTCTATTAGCCTATCCACTACCCCACACTTACATCCACAAGTTCTTCCTTGTGTTTCCAAATGAATTCTAGTTTGAGATTCTTTAATTTATATTTCTACCTTTCTCAACATACCAGGAATTTATTAGATTATTTTAAAAAGGGTAAGACTTCTAGTATATATCAGGATAATTGGCCTTCTGTCATTCTGTCTTACCTTTTTTGTCAGTTATATTACCTGTAATATGAAAACAGTGTCCATCTAACAAAAATTATTCATTTTATCCCTCCTTAGACTATACCCCAGTGTGCTAACCTGAGTTTTAGATAGCTTTTTTTCCATGTGAATGTACAGTGTTAACTCCACCCTCTCTTTAAATGTTTCCTAGATACAAGATACACCCTTCCACTACAGTATTCTATTGCTGTAAATCTACTCATGAGTTTCCTTCTTTCCCACAATGAGATACCTAAGAGATCTTGCTTTCCTCCGAAAGTTGAAATTGCAAATTCACTTTGTCTGTATGGGACAACTAGGTGGTATAGAAGATAGAGCACTGAGCCTGCAGTCAGGAAGGCCTGAGATCAAATCCTCAAAAATGTACTAGATGTGTGATGCCAGGCAAATTGTTTAATTTTTGTTTGCCTCACTTTCCTTATCTATAAAATGGGGATAATAATAGCACCTATGTCCCAAGGTTATTGTGGGGTCCAGAGCTTGGCACATAGCACTATATCAATGTTAGCTATTAATTATTATCATTATTGTGACTTATCAATAATGTAGCTCTATATTTATATATACTTAGACAGACAGACAGATAGATAGATAGACAGACAGACAGACAGACAGACAGATAGATAGATAGATATCTGAGGTCATATATTTTCTTTCCAACCCACTTCCCTGCTATTTATTTCCCGAAATTTTATAATACCTGCCCTATTCTGCAATTTCTTTCTATGATATATCTGTTGTCCTCTGTAGTATTGAGTTTTACAAATTTAGCTAATCATTTTCCCCTTCTTTCTTAACTTTCATTGCAAAAGCTTCTTCATCAGGTTGGCAGAATTCCTGCCAAACACATTATCCCCAATCTTCTTGGGATGCATTCTATTCCTTGCCAAGAAACTCTCCCTATATCATAAGCCATGGCCTGGGAAACTAAATCCAGTTCTCCAATATTATTTATGTGGTAAGTTTTTCACTTCCTATGACCTTTCTCATCCAAAGTCGGAATCTTCAGTGAGAAGAATGAAAACAATACTTGTTCCTCTAAGCCCTTAAGATTCCTCACTAGAACTCCAATATCCCCATAAGTTCTCCTGACCATATTATTTATTCCCAAATAAGTCACCAATTGTAGGAAATTACTGGAACTTTAACATGTTCTGGAGAGTTTGCTGTCTCATTAAAGGCAGCATGGTCTAATAGAAAAAAAGGATTAGACCTGAAATCCATAGAGCAAAATTTGAGCCTCAGCTCTAATACTACAACTGTCAACTTTTTACTTGAATTCTGGACCTCAGTTTTCCCATCTTCAAAGTAGGGATGATAATTTTGTATTACCTACCTCATGGAAACATTTTGAATAAAGAGATTTGTAAATGATAAAGTGTCATATAACCTTGACCTATTAATATCTTGTTCTGTGATATCAATGGAAATACAAAATAGTGTTTCCTACTGTTCTGGAGGCAATCCATGATCAAAGCAAGTATAAGAGGGATTCCCAATAGACATATTCTTCTGTTACAAATAGCATTAAACTAAAGTCCCTGAGGTTCACAATTACTCAAAAGATTTTAGCCTAACAATCCACAAAGGAAAGAACGAGTAGATGAAGTCCAGACAAACAAGTATATATATATATATATGTGTATATATATATATATACATATATATGTATATATGTATATATATATATGTGTATATATATATATACATATATACGTATATATGTATATATATATATATATATGCAAGCATATGGAGTCTATGTATCTTATTCACCAGTACAGATATCTTGGTCATATAACACATTGAAGAATGAGCAGGAGTCTGAATTGAGGGGGAGAACGTGAGAATTTTGGATTGTTCTTGGACAACTGCATGGTGCTTTCAATATCAGCCAGCTTCTCTCTGAAACAAAGCCAGTCCTTTAAATATGGGATTCTTCTGGTGATGATTTAAGGCTGTGATCCATCAAATTTAAAATTTTTGTAGACTACCTGAAGCGCAATTGAATGATTCGTTGTCGGCATAAATGTGTTGCGGCAAATTCCCAATGATAAATTCAATGCAAGTAGTGGTACACAACATGTAAGCAAAGATTATATAGGTTTGTAATCTCATGAGGGTAATGGACAATTGTCAAACCACCCAAATGCTGAATTGATATTTATTTATTGGGTCCTAGAGGAGGATTCCAATCATATTTGGTGAACTCTCTATAAAGGATTTATGGGAGTGGAATGTGAATGGAATGTTCTTTTTACCATGTAAGGAAGGACCCAAATCATTGATATCTATCAGCAATTTTATTAATCACCTATTACATCCCAGATGTTGTGCTGTACAGTAGGGATAAAAATACAAAAGTGAGATAGTCTCTGTACTCACTAAGAATATATTTTAGAGGTGATGTATTTTTTGAAGTATTTAATTAGTAGATAAAGAAGATGAAATGGAGTAGAATTTTTCCAACACTTTGCTCTGGAAAAAGCAGTAGGAAAGAAAGGAACTATTGAATGGACCTCAGTTTCACAATTTCCATAACTACCAATCCAGACTACCATGTGCCTCCCTTCTTTTCTCTGGTTCACCATATATGCTCATACTCCTATCTTGCTTTTACATTTCTGTTTCCTCTGCCTGTATAATGGATCTTGGACTAAAGTCCCATTCTCTATGTCACTGCAACCCTCAAACTAATTGAATTTTCCTGAAGGTCTGTGAACATTCTGACCCAGAGATTCCCTATCATCTCAGGAATGTCTTCAAAAGTGTCTGTGATCCTGTCAAGGACTTCTAAAGTCTCTATGATAGTAAGGAAGTCCTCATCAGGAACTAACATTTATTTGCTCTTGGAGTTGTCTTGATTCTTTCATCTTCTTCTTTCATATTCAATTAAATACCAATTCCTATGAATTCCATTTTTACATCCTGCCCAGGCATCAATCCCCTTCTCTCTGTTTCCTATTCCTAGCACCCTCATATAAGCCATTGTTAGCACCCTCCTTAACTAGGATAAGGGTCATAATCTCTTAAAAAGCTTTCCTGCACCTACCCTGTTCCTCTCCTAGTCCATTAATCATATTTATACAGAACTTTTCCATTTACAAAGTGAAACTCCACAGCAAAACTCAGACCTAATTAGGGCAATAGACTTATTATTCCCATTTTACAAATGAGTCAACTGAGTCTTAAAGAGGAAGCGATTTGCCCCAAATTACTCATTATTAGGAAAGGAATTTAAAAACCAGGTGTTTAACTATGAGTTCACTGCTCATTTCCCTTTCCATTTGTAAATCACAATGCTAATTAACAATAAGAAAAATAGAAAATATCCATAGGGAAAAAAATAAGTTCTCTATTTCATAGAGAATGCATTTACATTGAAAAAAATACACTGATTTCTGTACATTTGCTCAAAGAATACTAATTATAAAGCACACAGACATAAATGAAAGAAACTGTTGTGTTTTTTAATGAAGGATCATGAGTGAGCTTCAAAAATATAACAGTTCCTAAGGGCTTCTTGCTTGACTAAAAAGCAGTGCATTCTCAAGGTATTTGCAAGGAATATCTTATCTCTTTTTTGCAGCATATAATCAACCTCTGGGACTGAAAGCAAGATGTCTCTAATAAATGTTTAAGTAAGAAGCAGGCCTAGACCCCTCAAAAGATGATTGTAATCTCTGTCCTTTATTTTTACCACATGCTTATACATAATTCCCACCCAAAATCTTATTTCTTTGTCTATCAGTTGTGACTGACCTTTAACTACATTTGCCACCTCCAAATGTGACCTGTAAACATTTTTCACATCCCCACTGTTGAATTGTAGCTACACATTACTTGTTTGAAGTCTGTGACAGAATCGACTTCTCAGTTTAATCAAATATCCAATTAATTCACTTACCAAAACAAATGGTTTTTAACTATATCCACCAATTCATTCCATAAAAAGCAATCACTGTCTTAAGCTTTATATATAGGATTTATATCATCACAAGCCAAAAAAAAATACATAAAAATCCAATAAGTCAATTTATTCAATTTGTCAGAATTTTTAAAATATCAGCTAATTTCTTGGGAAATTGATCAAAAAATTTATTTGACTCCCAATGGACAGCCAATTAGTTGAGTAAGCACTATGCATATTAACTTTTTGCTGTGGTATTACATAGGGACAACCATAATTCTCATTTTGTAGCAGTTCTGATCTATTTGCCATCTTTGGCATTTGTGGGATTCATTATCACTACAGAAATCTTTTCCCATTTCTATTCCAGTAGAGTATGTTATCATTCTGAGGCATATGCATGGAACTCAGAGAATGATTGTTGCTTAATTCTGGGGAAGAGTGAGAAGACCAGGTTTGTCAACTATTCCCCATAATGTAGAGCAGGGCTGTCCAACCTTAGGTTTTTATTGAAACAATAGACAATATATTTTGATTTGCCATTTTAATAAGAGCTCTCCAGTAGCTGGGCTTTGTTTACTAATGCATTTATGTAAATGTCTATGCTTATAGGTAGGCCTCAGAAATCACACTGGGGGCCACCCAATTAAGGTGGGACTTTTTGCTTTTCTTCTCTTAAGTGCCTTTAATGATTCTGGCTGAATCAGATAAGGTCCCTCTGTTGATGTGTGTAATTTCTGTTTGTATTTGCCTTGAAGTTCAGGGGGCTGATCTTTTCTCCCTGAACTGTGAATGATATTTGTATGTTTGATTAAACTGAGATTGTTAACCCCTTAAAGTTACTTTCCTTAGTAAAGCAGATCAAAGAACCTGTGTTGGCAGCTTTCTGGGTGTTGGTTGTTGGTGTATCTTACACCCCCCATAGCAGCTGCTAGCAAGATTATTACTCCAGGCCCTTGGTTCACATTTTGGACAGCCCTGATGTAGAGTCATCCCCATTTAACTTGGAAGGCAAAGAAAGAATGAAAGCTTTATAGCAATCTATACAATTATGAATGACATATTAGAATAAATGGGCACCCAACAGGCAACTCGATGCGTAGAAAATGGAAAATTCTTTTTAAACAACATATAATTAACCTGCAGAACATTTTGCTTTACATAGTTGGAAAGCAATTAATTGTTGAATGAGTTTAACAAATGACCAGAGATGGAACTAAAACTAATTAGGGAGAAAAATCATCGTGCTTTAGGGAATAGGCTTATCATCAGTTGTGGTCAGAAAATAATTTATGTGTTCAAAATTTATGGCCACCACACCTCTGCTGCTGACTATAAATTTCTTTCTGGCAACCTGCTGTTGCTGCAGCCCTGCTGTGCACTTCAATAAATATGGCAGCCTTCAGGGTAGTGCTTCCTGCTCGGAAACCACTCAGCTGTCAGTTTCCACTGACATAGGAAATTCTTTTGAGAGCAATGCACAAGGGCCCTTTAGCACGTATAAATTGTTCTGATAGTGTTGAGGCCCACCTGCCAAACCAACAAAGCTAGGTCTGCCAATCTGACAGGACTCCAGTGCCTACATTGTAATGCCAGCATCTCAGTCATTTATGTCAACCAAGGACCTAGTCACTTTCTCAACTGACTGAGTTAGCAATAAGAGATATGTAGCTACATGGGGATCTCTGATCAAAAGTATGTATCTAGATTTGAGGAGAGAGTTGAGTATGTCCACTCTTCCCTATATTAGAGTCAAATTTCAGAACTATCCATTATTTCTCAAGTCTCATTCTGCTCTCTATTGCCTCTGTTGCTCACTTAAGAACCCCTGCCTGGCACTGACTTGCATTGCCAACACCATCTCCATCTCTGGACATCATTCCCTTTCTTCAAGGCCTGGTACCAACTCCTACTGAAACAGTTTTCACTAAACTTCCCCAGTTAGGAATAATTTCTCCCTCCCTAAGTCTTTTAGTCTATTCTCTTTTATTTCTCCTAGGCTCTTAATTTTTTTCTATAATTTGTGCTTTGATGGATCTGTGATATCAGCATGAGTATTCCCTCCACTAGTACAGACCATAAATCTCATTCTGCTTTCTCATCTTCCACAGTTCTTGTCCATTTTATTTTGTTTTTCTCCTGTACATTTTCAATAGAAAGATTCTGACCAATATAGCAGACACATCACTTTGTCACTTTGCTTTTTAATGTCATTGTTCTTTTATTTCAGACTGTGGTCTAGTTATTTGTGGTCACATACAAAAATAATTATACTATTACAATCTCTACAAAGCCTTATTTTCCTACCTTTGTATCCCCATCATCAAGTATAGTACTGTATGGAGAGGCACATAATGACTATTTGTTTAATTGGATTGAGTAGGTATTTTGTAACAATCTATAAGTTAGGGAATAAAATGCAGGAAAAAGATACCTAAAAGTTAATTCAGTAAAAAATGGGGAGCAGAAAGTCATTTTGTCTGTCATGTATCATTATCCTTTAGAACTTTTTTTTTTCTTAACTTAATAGAAAGCTATTAGTCGCTTAAAGTTGCTTAAAAACCACAAAAATCCAGCAACTTTGAGAGATAGCCATAGCTGTACAAAATGAAGCTTAAGTGTATGTATACATAAGTTTTAATTATGAGTCAGCAATTGTCACTTAGCATCAAAATATTTCAGATTTTGTCTAGTCCACTCCTATTGTTTTAGAGATGAGGAAACAGGCCCAGGGATATTAAGTGACTTGTTGAAAGTCAACAGAGGTTGTCAGTCTGATTTGATGAACTTGAGTATTCTGAAGCTGGAATCAATAACCAACCACATTTCCAGAGGACCAATGATGACGAATGCTATGCATGTCCTGAAAGAGAGGTAATGGACTAAATATGCGGAATGAGACACATAATTTGGACATGGCCAATGCAGGAATTTGTCTTACTTAACAATGCATTTGTTATAAGGATCATTTTTCTTTCTTTTTTTTTTTTAATTTCAGCTTGGAGATGGAATGTTGGGAGGAGAGAGAATAAATGCTTGTTAACTAAAAAACATTAATAATTTTTTTTTAAAAAAGGATTAGTGGTTTTTCCAATGTATCACTGGATGAACAATGGAGCCAGAGGAGATGTCTAGGGTATTTTATCATTTATATTTGCATTTTCACAGCTCTTTTTTACAATGATGATCTCTTGTATGCTTTTCTCCACTTGGCAATCTCCTAGTCAGAATATAGACTAGAAGGAATGGGGAGGGGTTGTCGAAACAAAATGATTGTCTCTATATAATTGTATCTTTGATCTTGAATAAAAGAGGTGTAGGGTTATAAGCAATGCTGTATCACTAATACCATTGAATTTAATTTTGTTTGACTCTCTCACCACAAAAAATATACCTAGGTTGTTAGTTAGATAGATATATAAAAAGCTGAAGCTTTGACTACTGTTTGACTACCCCTTTCCTGGAACCTAATGCTCCCAAATTTTGCAGCTGATAATATCTGGCAAATTCAAGGTAGGTCTAGCCATACTCCATCAAGTTGAGTGTTCTTTTCCTCTCCCTTAAAACCTTATCCAGAAGAACATACTGGCCAGATAGATAGTAAATATGAATTTGGGGGGATTGGAGGAGAATCTGTATAGCAAGTTTGTTATGTTCTTAGTCTTTCCCTAAAGCATTGAACTTCTATTAGAGACAATATCTGGGCCTAACAAACCCATTGTCTCAAGCTCAGAAGAGGACGGAAACTTTTAAAATCGGAAACACTGGAACTTTTCAAGGATGATTACTTTGAAGAAGTCAGAGAAACATGTCACTTGTATATATATTAACACCTTTTCAACCATAAATTCCCAATTACCATAAAATTTAAGTGAGCATCTAATAATATCCTTTCTTTTTTCCAACTTCCCTTCCTGGTACATTTCTATTCACAGACATTACTATTATCTGTCGTTTCCTTCCACAAAGATTCTAGCAACCTAAATTTTGCCTCTACCATAAAGATAAAGAGGTCAGGGGTTACCTAGTGAGGGCTATAAATATGATTTAAGGCAGAGAGCCAAACTGTTGGGTAAATATTAAGACTATTCCCAACTAGAAGCTTGGAATATTGTGATTGTACTCCTGACATTTTATGCAAAATAAACTCCCTTAAAGCCTATGCAGATCAAACCACATGGACTTTAATGCTATTATATTGCCCCTATTATTAAAATAAGCTAATCATTGTAATTTCAGGTGGGCAGTGTAGTGGAGAAAGGGCTAAACTTGGCACAAGGAAGTTCAAATTTGAGTTCAAATCCTGATTCAGATACTTGCTACCTGAGTAGGGATAGTAATACTAACTAACCTCCTGAGATCGTTTGTGAAGATCAAAGGATATATATGAAGCATTCTGTAAACCTTCAAGAGCTATATATATATATATATTAGCTTTCATCATTTTTTTTACATGTGGAGATTAAGGCTTCAGACTTCTTAGTGGCTCATCTAAGATTGTAGCTGGTTAGTAGAAGATCCAAAACTAGAACCTTGGTCTCAAATTTTCCTTTCAATGCTCTCTCATCATCATTTTTATAGTGCCTTACTCAATTTGTATACTGTCATATTAAAATAAAATGCTTGGGAAAAGTTTAATATTCTGCAGTTACCAGATGTTAGCAGTAATGTTTCAGTGCATTTGAAGGAAGGGTAGTCACACAACTTCTATTAACATCAATGAAAAGCATGTGGCAAAATCCACACATATCTCCCTGGAAGCATGACCCCTACTGTTATTGAACATGTTCCTTTTTTGTGGTGTGTGATTTTCCCCTCTAATTTGAGGCAATTTAATTTTCTGCTTACTTCACAAAGAAATGTCAGGCTGAATTGCTGGAGCATTGATGTTGAAAATCTTTTTTTCACACATTGTATTTACACTAAAATTGACTCTTATACTTGATATAACCAAAGTAAAAGCAGAAACTGCATTATCCTTTACAATATCCTTGCCTTTGAAGAAAATGAACCTGGAAACAAATTATAACCACAGTGGCCAACCTGCTTATTATAGGTATGGGGTTTTGTAGCATTTTTGTAAACAAATATGAGAAGCCATTATTGAGGACCAATCATGTGCTATGATGTGTATGCTTTGGATGTCTCAGAACAAAGTAAGGAGAAACTGGGCACAAATTATTGTTCCTAACACAATTTTAGTGTATTTGATTTTAATAAATGTGGTAGGTGCCCATATTGAAAATCCTAGGTAAGATGCCAACACATGTTATTCTATTTATATTGCATTCTTTCAAACTCCTGCCTTAGAATAATATTGCATTTGTATTTTTTGTATTCCTGCCATAGAATAATACACATTCTGGCAAATACATTACTATGTTAGATAGGATATGATTCTAGGAAAAATTGCCTTCGTAGAAATTCCAGTATGATACCATTCCATCAAATATGAATTATCATTCACATATTATGTCACTAGCAATGCACTATTACTTATTTTATTGATTATTTCATATTCCGTTCTTACTCTATCAAGATTACTTCCTATTACTCCACTTCATGAGTCTTCCATTTCATTCACTTAATTCCCCCATTCTCAATGTAGTGTCTTAGAAAGAGGACTGAACTCTGAGTCATCAGGAGAGACCTGGGTTTGATTCATGGCTCTGACATTTATTATTTTGAGGACTTTGGCTTAGTTACTTAGCTACTTCGTGCCCCTGGCTCCTCATCTGTAAAATGGGCAGAAATAATACTTGTAATGCCTTATGTCTAAAGCTTGTTGTGAAAAATTTAAAGTGTATCTAAATGCACATCATACCATGCCAAATTCATTCCTCCCTCCATACCTTTGCTAATACCGTTTCTCCCATCTGAGATGAGAGACCTATTCTCTTTTTCTATCTATCCAAAGTTTAGTTATCCTTCTAGGTCCTTAAAATCCATCCACCACTAGATTAACCTTAAAAAATACCAAACATGTCATCTAATACCTTACAATCTTATAGCACTTTCAAAATAGTTTAAGTATCTTACATACTTCATCTAATTTCAGTTTGCCATAAATCTGTGAAATATTATTTCAGTCTCCATCCTATAGTTAGTCAACAAACATTTATTAAATGTTTGCCATGTTCTAGGCCTTTTTGTAAGCCCTGGGGATGAAAAGAAAAATGAAAGACAGTCCCTGCTCTCAAGGTGCAGCCAGGTACCAAATATTAGGAAACATTTTGACTTTTAATGAGATACATTTTAACCAATTGAAGGAGACTTTACAAAACAATAAGATTTTATGTCGTTACACTAGAATAATCTATTGTCTTTTTTGAAAAATCTGCTTGCCCCTAACTCTGTTAGGTATGCCCTACAGAAGTTCAAAGTTTCACTACTAAACCCTGGGCCGCACAAGACCTGCTCCATTGCTTGGCTTTTAACCTAACATTTCCGTGATTCTTTGAGGTTTGCATTGTTACATTTCCAGCATTTGCAAGATCTTAAAGATCATGAAAAAATGTTTTTCTTTTATTTTTCAGTGATCAGAATTCACGTCACCATATAAAAAAAGAAAATGCCCCAATTGGCAAATAGTTTTTGAATTTCTTTAAGGTCTTAATTGTGAAACTGTAGTTTATTTTGGCATACATTCTTCTCTTCCATTCTCAGAACAGAATGGTTTTCTCTCATTCAAGTTCTTCATCATTTCTAATTTCAGCCAAGTATCCGCACTTCCATTATTTCTATAGCTGGCTACAATTTTGATTCATGAATCATTAGCCTGATAAATGATTGAAAATAATACCATTAAGATACCTTATAAAGAAATTAGTATTTGATAAAGTAATAATGATGTCATTTGAATAATTTGGGCTTCTCTTGCTTTTTGTAGTAATCTGCATTAGACAAGAAGCTTGTTTCAGTGCAAAATCAGCATCTTCTCCATCTTTCCACACAACTTGGACCCCATATTGAGACTTTGAAATGGTAGCTAAGTGAAAACAGATTAAATATCTGTCAATGTCATACCTTCTTTGGCAAAAAAAAAAGTCAATATAAAGCTTCCCTCCTTCATTCTAAAGGTGTAGCTGAACTAACTCTGCCCACCCCACTTTCACAGCTCCATCTCTGCTTGCCTAAGGATAAGAAACAAGAACACAAAAGAGCCCAGTTTCTTTGCAGGAGAAAGTACACTATGTTCCCAGTTTTGCCAACCATGGTTTGACTAAAAACTATGCATTTTAATATTAATAAAATCTATCCTAAGCTAATGCCAAAAGGGTATATTCTCTTTGTGATAAGCAGGAATGTACATGTACTTAGCTTCCATTAGCATTAATAGAAGCAAAATGTGTAAATTCTAAAGCACTGAGATAAGAAAATCCTCCCATAGGGAGAATTTCAATTGACAGAAGCAACAAAGTTCATAGTTAAGCCTGCCACTCACTCTATAATTCACCTGCCGTGCCTAACTACGTGTGATGTCACACTACATAACACAACAGCTTGCTTAACCAATTTAAAATCTGAATCTATAATGACAGCTTATGTGCCAGGTTTCAGTCTTTTGTGAATAAAACAGCTGAGCAAAACCCAGCAAGTTAGAAAACATCACTGCAGTCACACTCTGAAATAGAGAACTTTGGAAGAATTCAAATCATTAAGAATTCCAAATGTGAAGCATCTCATTAAGTCCTGTAAAGATTTTATTGAAACACTGTGCAGTACATGTCACCAGTCCCAGTGCATAACAAATCCAATTCTCTGTGCCACTGGGCACATAGTAGGCACTCAGTAAATAAGTTTTAAATTGAAATTAATTGCCAGGAGAGGGCTGAAGAAGAGAAAGGGGTGAAGGAAGGAAAGGTCTTTGAAGGAGAGAAATTAGAGGGGAGAAAAAAGACTGTCATAAATTGAGAGAGAAGCCTTCCCAAGCTTACACAGGAAGGAAAGACTATCCCTGCATACATATGTACTGATATTTTGCATTCAGCTGTAGTGTGCCGGTTTGTCTAGTCCTTGGTCTGCAGCCTCATTTGAAGTCATGGCTGGATTTTTAAAAAGACTAGCAGGGCTGGTATAATTCACCTTGGATCCCTACACCCCATGACACACTATTTTGACCATCACTAATATTATGTTGGTAGCAAAAGTATTCTCTTGGATCTTTGGGAGCTGCCTCTTGGAATCCATTTGGCCATGAATGAAGATAGTCTGGTATCATGTCTTAGGCTAAATATTTTTATTCTTCTGAGTCAGAGCTGGACAAATGACCCCATAAAGTTTAGTTCAAAATTAGCTATGTCAATCTAAGTAGTGAGAAAAATAATGTACATGAAAACTATTCCCTTTTAATTGGCTTGTTGGCTGTTACCAGTTTATTTTGCCAGAACCTTGATCTCCTATCAGGCATAAGAAAAGTCTAACTCTAACCCCGCCCCCCTCCCAACTTTGTGCTTTCATCATTCAGATCATAGAATAGAGAAAAATGTTCTTTTGTTGTAATTGTCATCTGGGGGGATTTCATCAAGTAGGTAACCAGAAAAATGTCATCCTGCCTCTCAATCCAAGTTACAGAACCATAAACATTTTGCTACTGTTTGGGAGTCTAGGCAAATTTTAAAAATGCTCATACTCCTAGCTAAATATTCCAAATGGTAAAGTGGTAGCTCCTATTATAGCATAAGAAGTTTATTTATTAAAGAAATTCTTCTTTTCACTATTGTTCTTAAAGTAACAAGAGAGAGGGCTATATCTAAAAAAAGCATAGTAGAGAGAAGCAAAATGTCCTAGTTTCAAGTCCTGACTTACCATTATCTACCTGTGACCTTGGATAAATCACTTAAACTATCTGTGCCTCATATTTGTGAAATGTCACATTCCATGGGGCAGTTACATGGTGCAGTGGTCACAGTGCCAGGCCTGGAATCAGGAAGACTCATCTTCCTGAGTTAAACTGGAGTCTGAGACATTTACTAGCTGTGTGACCCTGGGCAAGTCATTTAACCCGTTTGCTTCAGTTTCCCAATTTGTAAAATGAGCCAGAGAAGGAAATGGTAAACCACTCTAGTATATTTGCCAAGAAAACCCCAAATGGGGTCACAAAGAGTCAGACAACTGAAAAACGACTAAACAACTCAAAATATTCCCACACTGGTAAAATGAACAAATTGAACCAGATTATCCGATCTAAGGTCACTTCAATGTCTAAAATTCAATGATTCAAAGTGAATTTAGAAACTCAGAAGTAAATAATTTATCCCAGCATAGTCTGAACCTTTTATGTGCTACAGCCAGAGATCTTTTAAAACCTCAAGAATGATTAAAAAAATATTAAAACAGCCTAGAAAATATAAAGTTACTAGTTACAATCACATAAATATTTAGCTGGAAAAAACTAAAATAAAACAAGTAAACCAAAAAATACCCTGGGCATTGTGATGTCCATAACTGAAATTATTTTAAGTAGAATGGCAGTAGAGACAGAAAGGTGACCTTGGAATTGTGAAGGAATAAATGAAAAAGAATTAAGTGGTTGCTATGTGAAAAGCACTGGAGATACAAACAGAAAAGTGGAGACAATCTCTGCTCTCAAGGAAATTGCATTCTAATGAGGGGGACAAGACATATAGAAGGTTTCAACTCCAAGTCATATGAAAAGGTCTCACAGTCCTTGGGGGCTTTAAGATGTATCTATCTACTGTAAAGGCATCAAGAAGGATCAGGACTGATAACTTTCAGTTTGGTAGTTAAGAGATCACTGGTGACTTTGGAGAGAGCAGTTTCACTTAAATGAGGTTAGCAGCCAGATTGCAAAGAGTTGAGAAACATGTAAAAAGAAAGGAAGTAGAGACAATAAAGTAAATAGTAATGCATCCTTTTTAAGGTCATTTCCACTGGGAAAAAATTTATCATTTTCTGTATTTTACAGTGCCAAGGATTTTAGTGTTGAGAACTTTCTTTTCAGGGTCTTTGGTAACTGTTGTAGCTGAGACTTCAGCATCTCCCCAGGAGTAGCTTCCTAGAATGAAAGTTCTGGGGGCTGGAATGCAAAAAGGTCTAGGTTGAGAGCATTTCATTCCCAGAGCTCTTGACTGACCTCCCCTTTGGTAGTAGCAGTTGGTCAACAGTTGATGTTAATGATGGCAAGAGGGGTGGGCTTCTTTTCTGCAGGGGCAGCTGTCCTTTTTACAAGGGATCCCTTAAATGATGAGTGTCAAAGCCTGCCTGGAAGCAGAACTCATGAGATGGGGTGTGGTGGAGCCAGGGTTCTTGGCTTCAGGGTCCTAGGTGATCTCCATAAGCCTCTGAAGGGAGGGAATGGGTTCACCTTTTCCATTTGACACTAGCTTAGTGACCATGGTTGAGACAAGTCTCTCAAACATTATAACTTGGGAAAAAAATCACTGACCTGCATCCATTGAGGAAGTTACATGATTAGGAGTTTCCTACACTGATGAAATTCTGGGTCTGCCAAAATTTCTTACTGCTCCCCCATCTCCAAGTAAGTTCTCTCAGGCAATAATGTTTAAAAAAGAGGGTCCCCTCCAACCCACAAGTACTGCTGTGCATACCAAGGGTCACCTTGCTTCAATTTTTAGTTGTTTTAGAGAATGCTGAGATGATAGCTAAAGTGTTTTGCCCCAAGGTATTTTGTTGCTGTTATTATTATGTTTTTTATTGTTTAAAAATATTTTTTTTTGCTTTGGTGCAGACCTGTGATTTCATTAGCTTGGGGAGCTCAACCAATGGAGATAACAAACGCCTAGAGTTACACATTTCTAATTGAGCTTTTTTCTCAATATTGCCCCATATCTATCCTCCCTTTCTCAGTAAAACTCTTATAAAAAGCTAATAATATTTATTGTTCTACTTCCTCTCCTTTTACTTGTTTCTCAGTTCTTTGCAGTCTGACTTCTAACCTCATCATTCACCTGAAACCTGTCTCTCCTAAGTTACCAATGACCTCTTAACTGCCAGATTGAAAGCCCTCAGTCCTGATTCTTCTTGACCTCTCTACAGTTTTGGACTCTGTTACCTTGGGTAACCTGGAAACTCTCTCCTGTTTATTTTCATGACCCAATCCCTATACGGCACAGAGGATATTGTGTGGGCTAGGAGTCAGGAAGAACTGAATTGAAAATCTCCTTCAAAAATTAACTATGGAATGCCTGGCAAGTCATTTAACATCTCTAACCCTCAGTTTCTTCATCTGGAAAATGGAGATAAAAATAGCACCTATTTCCCAAAATATTTGTGAGGATTAAGTGAGATGACATACGAAAAGTACTTCGTGAAACTTAGCAAACTATGTAAATGATTATTATTAGTTTTCCTCCAGACTGTGTAACTAAATCTTAGTCTTTTTTTGATAGATTATCATCCATATTGTTTCTAATTCTGAGTGTATCCTGTGGCTCTGTCTTATGACCTCTTCTCTTTATTCTCTAGACCCTCTCGTGGTAAACTAATCAGCTTTCCAATGATTTAATTTTCATGTGAACTCCCAGGTCTATCCACCTATCTATCAAGTCCTAGTGTCCTGTTTGAATTTCAGTCATTCCATCTATCTATCAAGTCCTAGTTTTCTGTGTGAGTTCCAGTTATATATGATCTATATTCCAGTCATCTAGTTTTCTTTTCCACTTCCAGATCATTTTGTTAATTATTGCTTTGTAATATTCTTTGATTTCTGTTTAGCACCAAGACCCTACATTTTTCCATTTGGAATCCTATATCCTACATTTTTTGATTTGTATATCTTGATATTCTTAACCATTTATTTCTCCAAATTTATTTTGATATTGTTTTGTCTAATTCTATAATGTATTCCTTTTGGGTAATTTGGGTAGCATCATCAATCTTATCTTGTTGGCACCACCCAGCCATAAACATTGAATATCTCTCTTATTATTGGAGTCTTCTTTATTTCTATAAAATTGTTTTATACTTATATTTATTTAAGTCTTATTCATTTCTTAGTAGTTTAAAATCCTGATATCCAATGCTTTTTGTTATCATAAATGGAATTTGTTTTTCTATTTTCCTCCTGGATCTTGTTACTAATGTAGAGAAAGGCTAAATGGTTTTTCGAATTTATTTTGCATCTTGCTTTTTTACTGAAATTATTGCCTTGATTTTTTTTATTGCTTCTCTGCAGTTCTCTAAGTAAACCATAATATTGTGTATAAATAGAGATAATTAGGCTCTTTTGACTATGTTTGTTCCCTCAAATTCTTTTTCTTGTATTATTGCCTTAGCTAGAATTTCTTAAACTGTGTCAAATAAAAATGCACAGTTTATATAATGTAGGAGTTATTTATTCTTTAAATGTTTACTCAAATTCACTTATATGTCCAATGAGACCACTTGTTTCCCACTACAACCATCACTACTTCGGAAGTTCAGAAGTTCATTAATTGGTTAATCAATTTATTTTTCTGAGATGGAGGCATTTAGATTTTCCCTAACTTTGTTTTAGCAATGAGTTGTTTTATGTTTTTGGAAATTTATTTATTTTATTTACCTTTTCAATTTGGTTAGCATATAATTGGGCATGGTCATTTCTGACAATTTTCTTGCTTTCTTCTCTATCAGTTGTAAATTCTTACTTTTTCTTTTGTTTCTTTGGTAACTTGATTTTTATTCTTTACTCTTTTAATAAAATTTGCAAATGGTCTGTTTTATTGGTCTTCAAAAAACAGCTCTTATATTTATTTGCACAGTAGACTGTTCTCAACTTTTAAAATCTCTCTGATTTTCTATAATTTACTACTTTAATGTGTTGACCATATAGTTGTTTTTTAGTTACATACAATACCCACTGGTGCTCTTTCTAATTCTGCTAATGTAAATGTTATGAGAAAGACATTTTTGTTGAATGATTGCTTTAGTTGCATCCCACATATTTTGTTATATTTTCTGTTACAATTTTATTTAAAATAATCATTATTTATAAGATTATTATTATGAAAAGCAGTCTATAAGGAAAATATTTTTGATGAGGCAGAACTATATGGTTCACATTAAATTAAACTGAATAAGCAGCATTTTATTATGTTTCCTTGTAGGGCCAATCTTGCAGTATAATATATTATTGAATTTTTATGTTTGTTTCAATATATACAAGGTTAATTCAATCCCCAAATTCTTGTTTTGTGTGTGCCTATGCATATTTAGAGTACTAAGCACTTTAAAACATGTAATCTATTAGATTTTTTTAAATTTGTATTCCTAGAGAAGCATGGTTTAAATGAATAGAGACTTGGCTTTGAATCCAGGCAGGGTTCGAGGCCTATTTCTGACACATACTAGATTTTTATGCTGAAAAAATCACTTAACCTATCAATGTTCTAGGCAAATTTCTAAGTTTTTGTAAATTGTACAGAAAGTGATTACATCAGTAGAGGGAGTTTCCTAACCTGCAAGTGCATGTCCAATCCATATCAGTAAGACAAGATTCATGATATGGAGGTTGACCATGAATATGCCTGTATAGTTCAGAATTATGAAATATAAGAGACTCTCTATTAGAAGGCAGAAGAAGGAAAACATTTATTCATATATACACATCCTTCTTAGGGCCCAGGGCTTCATACTTAATAAGCAAAAGGGTAGGGGCCTGGGGTTTAGTACCTACTTAGCAAAAGGCTGTGGGCCTTCCTACAAACAAGCCTCTCTTAATCAAGCTTCCCTTAAATAGCTCCACCTGAGGCCTATTAAATGGGCAGGGAAGATCTTTAATCACATTAACACCACAATATCCTAATCCTGAGACAAAAAAATGCAACTAGTACTAGTACAAGTGTGATTATCAAAATCATGCCAAGTTAATACCAGAGAACAATGTCATGTAGTAAGTTGGGTTACTTAGAGGAGATAAGAGCCCAAATAAAATTGCCTCCATTTTTGCCTTGAGGCAGGTTGGAAAATGTAATCCTTCTCTGTTAAAAGTATGAAATGGAGTAAAAATCAGGGAGTAGTTAATGACAGGAAATATAGTTTCAAACTGTATCTACACACTCTATGGCAAAACCATTCCAGATGTAAGCAATATGTTGAGAATTTCATGACCAGAGGGTTCATCACAATTTTTTTTCACTTCCTTCTCTGTTAACCCATATCTAATAAATTGAGAGAAATGTTGCCACACTACATACCTGTGAGCATGCAGTTCTTAATGTTATGGAGGGAAAAATTATTAAATTAGAATACAAAATGGAAAAGAATGAATGAACCCTTCAAAAAATAAGGTTATCCTCTTGGCAACCCTCTTCCCAGGGTCTATACAGGGACTCAATCACATATAGTAACAATGAGACCACAATTCCAATCTCCCGTAATTCCTCAAGAGTCTTTTCTCATGCAGTTATTACTCTCATACACTGGTCCTACCTACCTCTTACTTCACCAAATATTGCTCAGGGAGCAAGAATACTATTTTTGAGACAGTGATCTCATTGGTTGGTTGTTGTCCTTCATTCAGGAAGAGGATCAAAATGACATCACTATGTTGGAGTCAAGGTACAATGTGTCTGACTGTGGCTGATCATACCAATGTAGGCTCAAAAGGCTGCACCACAGGTTGGGCACAAATAGTCCACATGAGCATTTGGAGTGGACATGTCTCTAAATTTGTGCATCTCGTGTTTCTTTCAAGCTACTGCAATTCTGCTTTACTCATAAAGCACAGCACCTTCTTTTATGCAGGCATGCCATTCTAGGAAGTCCTTTGCCAGTGTCTCACATGTCATGTAATCAATTCCAAAGCTCTTTAGAGAGACCTTGAGTGTGTCCTTGTATCTTCTTCTGACCTCCATATGAGTGCTTGCCTTGTATGAGTTCTCTGTAAAATAGTCTTTTAGGCAAATGTTTGTTGGCTTTTGAACAATGTGGCCAGCCCATTGCAGTTTCATTCTCTTCAGTAGAGTTTAAATGCCTGGCTGTTCAGATCAAGAAAGGACCTTAGTATCTAGTACCTTATCTTGCTATGTGATCTTCAGAATCGTCCTAAGACAATTCAAATGGAAGCAATTCAGTTTCCTGGAACGACACTGGTATACTGTCCAGGTGGTGTCACAGGCATACAATAAGGTCAGCACACTGGCTCTGTAGACCTTCAGTTTGGTAGTCAGTCTAATACCTCTTTTCTCCCACACTTTCTTTCTCAATCTCCTAAACACTGAGCTAGCTCTTGCAATGTGTGTCAACCTTATCATCTATGTGTATGTCCCTGGGAAGTAAGGTAGGTGAACTTCTCAACAGTATTCAATTTTTATCCATTTGCCACAGGAGATGGTTCCACATATGGATGGTGAGGTGCTGGCTTATTGAGAACCTGTGTTTTCTTGGTGTTAATTGTTAGACTGAAATTAGCACAAGCAGAAGAGAATCTATCCATATTTTGTTGCATCTCTGCCTCAGAGGTTGCAATGAGTGCACAATGATCTGCGAACAACAAAAAAAAAATTCATGTACCAACACTACCTTCACTTTAATCTTGGCTTGTAGCTTTTTCAAGATAAAAATTTACCATCACAATTTTACAGTAGGAAGAACCCTCACTTTGTAGATAGAAGACCTACCTGTAATACTTACTATGTAATGGGGAAGTCATTTAATTTCCTTGGGCCTCAGTTTTCTTACTAGTAAAATGAGAGACTTGGACAGGATGGACTCTGAGGTCTCTTCTAGCTGTAGATCCCTTAAGAGTCCTAATTACCAATGTCAGGTTCAATATAGTAACTACAAATCTTAATGTCTTTTCTAGTTCAGATAATATTCCCTACCCATATGATCCTTGACCATTTGTTCAGTAGCTGACAAAGCTCCCCACCTTTTACACGAGGGACATATGATTTCATCAGTGTGGGAAAATCCCTCCAATTAACAAATCATATTGGGTCCATAGCTTTGTAGATCAATCATAGGGAGTTTCCTGAGGCACAAAATGTTTAAGTAACTTGCTCAAAGTCACAAAGCTAATACATTTCAGAAGCAAAATTTAAATTAAAATCTTCTTTATTCTAAGCCTATTTGCTTTTTTTTTGAAAGAAGTGCTAAAATGAACATCATGAAAACCCTTAACTTTTTGTAAACATCAGAAACTTATGTCAATAGGGAGAAATGTTGGAGGGAGTCTAAGCCACTAAAAGCTATGTAGAAGGTTTAGGGGATTAAAACAATTGGGGCAGGGCTGAGCAAGCTGAGGGAAGAGATATTGTATTTATGTAGATGCTAATTACTGTTCAAATTTAAGGAAAGTGAATTTTTGTCAGCCAATTGCTAGCTACTTTCTAGTCTTCCATTTCCTTCTCTTCTCCCTCCCATAGGGCCAAGGTGATTATCCCAATTTAGGGCTGTCCTTTATCTACTTAATAAAAAAATTAAATTAAATTAAATAAATGAAAACAACAAAAAAACCCAACTATATCTTGTTTTCAGATCCTGAGGAAAAATTACTCTCCTTCAAGGAGGAAAATTTGAAGAATAACTTAAAGGAGAAGGGGGGAAATTTTTCCATTCCCTATTCTTCATATGTGGTCAATTTATTTAATGGCCAACTTTTTATTTTGTTCTCAACCACATCTTCAATGTTTCTCTCAAAGCTGGAAATTTCTCTCAGAATAGTATCCAATAACTAAAAGTTTCCTTTGGCAGAGGGGCCTTTAGAACTGGTCACCACAGGCACTGAAAGGAGTTCCTAAGGCTGCTGTTAGCACCTACAGTAATGTGTACTTATTGACAGGAAAGCAGCTAATTAACCCTCCAGACTTGTCAGTGTCCACTAAGGTCACTTTGTCTCTATCTTTTGACAGAAGAAGCAAGCAGAGTGTTGTGTTTTCTCACTAGGGTTCTTAGAACATATTCCAAGGACTGGCTTGTTCTTTGTAAAAGAAAATGCTTCTTCCTTTCCTGCTATGTCTGAAAGTGCCCAAAGGCAATATGGGTTCCAGACATCCTACCCAGTCCTCTAGTTTTAAAATGCACTTGGTCTTGCCGAAATCCCCCATTTTAGATCTCCATCTCACTTTCTGGTTTTGTCTTTTCCTTCTTCATTCATGTTATTACATCCTCCCTGAATACATATTTGGATGTTTGGAAGGACAGTTAAATATTTGAGCTACAGTTTGGGATGATATAAATGACACGAACACGCATCGACTGTCAATGCTTCATATGGCATGCTAGATATATTTTTAAAGAAGTCTATAAATATATGTATGCAAATTCATGAAGATTGCATTATTTTTATATTAGTGTTGTTTTTGTAACAAAATAAATCTTTTCTTATTTGGTTTGCTTTTCTCTTCTTTTTAAAATCATAACCAGCCCACACATGTACTTCTTGCTTCCCGTATATAGATCATTTGTGAATCTCTGGGCAAATTTAGTAAATTCAAGAAATTGTCAAATAATCTTTGAAATTCATTCTAGAAAAGCAGTATAGCATAATGAATGGAGGGGTTGGTCTTAGAGTCAAGAAGATCACACTTCAAGTGTTACCACTGGCAAGTCGTATAATTTCCCAACAGTTAAGTTAAAATCAGTTGCCAATCTGCATTGGCAAAGGGAATTTCCATGCTGGGAGTCCTCTACACTTGTGGAACCACAGGTCTACACAGTGTGTACACATTATTTTCTTATTTCTAATTTTTCATTAATAAACATTTTATTGTGAAATATTTAGTCATTCAGGCCTAAATTAATGCTTACCTATAAGAAATATTTGAGTTTTTAAACTTCCACATGCATGTTTTTACAGCCATAGAGAAATGTAGATGTATAATGTACTAAGAGAGATTTTTGGTGCCTACAACTTTCCTAAATTCATTGTCTTTGTTTTTTTGGGACTCATTTAGATATTTCTGTCCCCATGAGTTTCAAGAAGAAAAAAAACAATCTAAGTTTGATATTCAACAGTCTGAAGTGTTAAGACTATCAATTTCTATTTATAACTTGGCATCTGAAGTGTAGACTTACAAAGTAAATTGATTTCCCCTGTTCTAAGATTTTATAGGAATACAGGTGTCTAAACCTGAGACAGCAACTGTGGTACAGGAGCAAGAATATGGGGTTTTGAGTCAGAGGTTATAAATTCAAATTCAAACACTGACACTGACCATAACACCTTGGAGCAAGCCACTTAACTTATCTGGGACACAGTTTCCATATCTCTAAGATGAGGAGTTAAGGCTAGATGATTTCTAAAGTTCCTTCCAGCTCTAAACAAGATAACATTTTTATAAAGCTTTGCAAACCTTAAAATGCCAGACAAATACTAATTATTGGTATTATATTTAATTTCTTATATGATTAATACTCAAGTTGCAAAACCTTGAAAGAAGAAAGAAGCCCTGTTTATATGCTCATGAATCTGTTTTCCACACAGACTATAGAAAGGAACTTGAAGTCTATCAGATTGGCAGTACCTAAGATTTGGGTTGCCACCTGATGGTTGTTGCAGTGTCCATGAACCTTAGGTAATCTGTAGGATGAAAAGAATGGCTGTAATGGGTGTCCGCCCAGAAATGGATCTGTCCCCCACAGAATAACTTTAATGGCATATTACTTGCCAGCTTCTAAGTACCTAATATGCTTTTGAAAGAGTATCATTATGGGAAAAGGGCAAAACATGTGGCCTCTGCCCAGAGCCTCCCTCTTGTTAACTGGAATCATTGTCTACCTTGCAACTTCATCAAGGAATAAGTAAAAGTAATTCCTATTTTCACATACAACATGAAGCTGCATTACTGGAAAAAGCAATAAACCAAGATTATGACTGCTAGAAAAGCACTTGAGAAAAAGAAAACCCTTTTCAAAGGAGAACAGACAAAATCATTTACGAATAATTGATCATCAGATTTTTAATGGGGATTCAAATACTAGAAATTCAAAGCAAAGCCAAATTGGCTCCATTATTTTTTGTCTTTCTCCTTTTCACTTCCATTTGTTCTCTATCCTTCCCTACCATTCCCCTCTATGATGACTTTATTACTTTCCCACACCACATTTTGACTTTTATCCATTCTATTTACTTCTCCGTCACCCTCCGTCTCATCATTTTGGTGTTCTGGTAATTCAGGAAATGATCAGAGAACAGACTAAGAAAATGAACTTTCATAAGGGAATTGCCAATTGAGTATCACTTGAGTATATATTCTACTTATATGCCCTGTATAATAGCAAACATTCCCTCCTTTCATGCCCACCACACACATACATTTGTTCCGAGCTTCTCAGCCTGTTATGTTAGTTCTGACTCTTAAGATGCTGTGAGTGTATTAAGAGAATGAATATATTTCTAGGAAACACAAAAGCTAAGTCTATTGGATTGTGACTGCTAATTTAATTCTAAACCTTGACCTGAAGTCTTTATCTGTATCTTAAGAAATTAAGGAATTATTTTGCTTTTTAATTATATATTCCATAAAAAAATCTTTAAGTAGCTTTGGCAATATGTGACTGTCTCCTTCCTTTACTAAAAATGTCCTTTAAAACTAATATACTCATTCAAATCACAACTAGGCATTTTTCACATTCCATGCATTGATGTATAATTTAATAATCACGAATTAATTATAACAACTGGTAATTAGATAATAACTTGCATGCATGATCACGTTTGTTCATCATAATGAACAATCATTTCCTTGTATCACCAGTGCTTAGTACAGTGCTTGGCACATAGTAGGTTACTCACTAAATGCTTACAGACTGACTGATTACTAATCCTGTAAGAAGGTTGCTGTAGTTATTGATGTACCCATTTTACAGATGAGGAAATTGAGAGAACAAATGATACAGTGACTTGTTCATGATCACTCACTAAATATCTATATCTAAGGTACGATTTGACTCAGGTCCGCCCTCCCCCTTTTAATGGATAGATGGTTATATTTTTCCTCTAGCTAGTTCTCAAAATACTCTTTGAATATCACTGCATCACATAGATCTCTGACCCAGGTCTTCTATACTCCAAATTTAATGCACGATAATTAAAATCAGTAACAGGCTAGAAGAGAAGAATTCTTCTGAGATAGTCTATTTAAAATGTGCTCAACTCATTATATATTCTACCTGGTTTATTAAAAAATGCTTGATATCAATTGACTTAGAAATCTATTCCTTTGACAGGCAAATAGGCAGTTCACACACACACATATAAAACATAAAATAATATATGAGATATGAGTCTTTCTTCTTCTATATATACTCTAAGGTTATAAATCAGAAGATAAATTTTAACAGTAGTAAAATATTTGGTAAAGAGAAACCAACATAGGAGGCCTATTTGAGGATTTATATTTTACTATTTATTTCTTTGGTTTAAAATTATAGGTGATGGGGCTGATGACATTACTCCCCCCCAAAAAAATAACCTACTAGTCACACATTAGCTTTTTCAATAATGTCCTTTATTTCTTTTACCACAAAACGTGAATAACATATCTAAATTCGAAGGACAAGATTAAGAAACTAATTTTGAAGTAACACAGCTAATAGACCCATGGTCCAGAAACTTGAGTTTGAATTGCTGTCCTAACACTTACAAGGAGAATCCTTTTAATATATTTGAGCCTCATTTTTGCCCTCTGTAGAATGAGAATAATAATATTTGCATTTCCTATCTTTGACTGACAAAAAGACTTAAGAGTATTACAACAGTGAGCTAGAACTGTAAGTGACCTTGGAGATCCAGGAATCTGAGCTCTTTGTGTTAGAGATGAAGAAACTGAGGTCAAGAGAGGAAAATGACTCACCTAAAGACATCTATATAATATTAGAAGCAGAATTTAATAACCAAGGCATCATTCCAAATCCCATCTTCCTCCTACTACAATGTGGAGCCCCTCTCACCAGGTTATGGTGGGGAAAGTACTTTGTAAAATTTAATGTTCTACATAGATATGCTACAGTAATAATGAGAGACATCATAGTTTAGTGGGGGCAGCTAGGTGGCACAGCAAATAGAGTACTGGGTTTGGAATCAGGAAGACTCATCTTTCAGAGTTCAAATCTGGCCTCAAACATTTTACTGGCTGTGTGCTTAACCCTGTTTGCCTCAATTTCCTCATCTTTAAAATTTCTGGAGAAGGACATGGCAAACCACTCCAATATCTTTGCCAAGAAGACCCGAAGGAGTCAGACGTGTCTGAAAATGACTGAACAGCAACAATCATGGTTTAGTAGATAGACCTTCAGCCTTGAAATCAAAAGGCCTGAGTTCAAATCTTGTCTGATACATACTGATTGTGTAACCTTTGGAAAGTCACTATTTAATTCTTAAAAGTAATACGCTACACAGATTTGCACCTGCACACACACACTGCTACCTTCCAAAAATAAGGCAATGGTTCCTGACCAAAACAGTAAGTGTAATAATAATCACAAATAATAAGAATAATTGGAAAAAGCTAAAGGTTCTTTCATATGTCTTGATGGTCATGTTTGGGTCCTACGCATATTCACTTACTCATTTAGTTATTTATGTTTTGTTCCTTTTATGGAATGACACACATTATCTCTCTATCCCATTATAACTGGTTTAAATCTTTTATCCCCTAGCTGTCAATTAAACCATTTCCAAATTAGTTTTTTATAGAGCCTCCTCCTAGATGAGTCTACTGTCATGATTTGATGTGAATAATTCATTCAGCTGGTCAGACTCATTAAAAAAATTTAGAAAGAAAAAGAAGAAATTATGCTAACAATCATACCTGCATTGTAATTTACTTCAGAGCCTTAACTGCCTATGTGTCCTTGTGTATGTCACTTTACTTCTCTGGGATTTCTAATTTTTTCCTCTATAAAATAAATAAGTTGGTTTCAATGACTTCTAATATTTCTTCCCAGTCTAAATATATGATCCTAGGATCAAACTCATTGTAAATCTAATTTATATGCTACAATATAAAGAGTACTAGATTTGGATTCAAAGGATCTGAGTTTGAAGACTAGCTCTTCCACTTACTTCCTATATGCTTTTGGTAAGTCATTTCCTCTCTCTAGGCATCGATTTCCTCTTCTATAAGATGAAAGTTTTGGACCAGGTGACTTCTAAAGTCTCTTCCACCTCTAGAGCTATACTCCTATGACCCTACAAATAAATGTACTACAACTAATTTTTATGGGATGTCTATCAATTCTCAAATTTACATGTTTAATATAAATAGAGTCAAAGGTAACATATGGACCTGAGATTTGAGTAAGAAAATAGATTCAAAATGTGCTGAAAATTATAAGCTCTTGATTGGCATGGACTGTCCATTCCTGCTCTTGTTTTTATTGGTGAACATAAAACTAGCCTCTCTACCCCACCTGTAAACCATCCCCCCCCCAACCCATACATACACACTGTAGCATGGAATGCACTCCTGCCTCACTTCAATCTTTTAGAAATTAGCTTCCTTCAAACCTCAGCTCAGGTACCATCTTCTACATGAGGCCTTTGCTGATTCCCCCAGCTGCTACTTTCTTCTGTCCCAAAAATTATCTTATATTTATTTTCTTTGAACTCATATGTGTACATGTTGAACCTGGCATCCCTCCCCAACCAAAAAAAAAAACCCAAACTATGTAGACTTCTTGTGGGAACAGATTGTTTCATTTTAATCTTTATATCACCACCATTAGGATAATGGTACAAAGTAGATGCTTACTAAATGTTTTTGGATGGATTGAAACCAAATAACTTCTTAGCACATGGCAGAGTAGAGTACTTTATGAGTCAATTGTTCATAAATCCCTTACATAAATCTTAGTTTTGATCATCTCTTCTGTTAACTAAGTTAGTAATTCAGTAGATTGTCATTGTGTCTTGATAAATATGTTAGGAAGTGATTACAATAAGTCCCTGAACTAGGCTAAAGGCATTAAAAATAGAGAAGAAAGGGATGAATATGAGAGGTATTTTGGGAAAAAAGATTATGAAGATAGTTCGTAGGGAAAAAAGACTTTTAGTTAAAGGGGACCTTAGAGGAAATTATATTGACTGAAAATAAAGAAGGTGTCAAAGAACGACCCACCTAACCTAGAACTAAGATCATCATAATAATTATCATCATTGTAAACTGACATTTTTATAATAATTTTAAGTGTCAGTATGTATTATCTTCTCCTAGTAGAAAGAAGCTTTGTAGAGGCAAGGAGAATTTTTGCATATGTATGTGTAAGCACAGTATTTAACATTCGAGTTTTTTTGGTCTTTGCTTCTGTTTTTGTTTTGCTTCGAGGATTGCCATGGCCAAGTATACATTTATAACATATATTATCCAGGAAAACAGCCTTCTGGTGATGTACCTCTCCATAATTAGGTAGGCTGGTCCTTAAAAATCATAGTTATCTGTTATTAGGTCCATATTCAAAGTCTTTCCAGCATGAGAAATCCTGCCAGAGTTTGAATTCTACTAACATGGCTTTCAAGAGCCCAGAGTTGCCTTCCAACCATAATAAATTTTATGAAAATCCAATGAAATAGGAACTGCAGATATTTTATAAATGCAAAAACTGAGTCTCAGAGGATAAATAGTTTGCCCACACTCAAGGCAAATTTGAGAGACAGGGTTTAAACTCAGGTCTTTACAACTCCAAGTCCAAAATTTGGAACAGGAATATCATCTTAGGGGAAAGACAATGTGTTCCATAGAAATGGTCCTTTATTCACTACAACCTCATCCTTCATATTTCACTAAAAATTGTGCAAGGTATTTTTCTTTTTTTTTGAGATTTTATATATATACATAAAGGTGTCAATGAGTAAGAGAACAATAATTAGGTCACAATCAGTAAATCTCAATAGTTATGTCATAATCAGTAAATGTCAATAATTATTTCACAATAAGTAAGCCTCAACAGTTATGCCATAGTCAGTAAGTCTCAACAGGTATGTCACAGTCAGTAAGACTCAATAGGTATGTCACAATCTTACCCCAATTGATCAACACTGATGGGGGAATTATCTACATCTAGATCACTCAAGAAGTCCTAGGTCAGCCTCCAGAGGCCCAGTAGAAGGGTCTTGGGCTACCACCATGGGGTGGAGGGACTGCCAAAGATGGCTCAGGACTACCCACCTTTAGTAGTCGCTTCTAACCAAGAAAGCATTTTGCCAATTAAAATGTGTGATTGATGGGAAAGGAATGTTTAGGAATGTCTGATTCTGGGAGGGGTGGCCAGTCTTCCCAGTAGCAAACAGTCCTTCAATATCTGGCTAAGATTAAGATTAGAGTCAGATTGGGGGGCGGAGCCAAGATGGCAGCTGGTAAGCAGGGACTAGAGTGAGCTCTGTACCCGAGTCCCTCCAAAAACCTATAAAAATGGCTCTGAACCAATTCTAGAATGGCAGAACCCACAGAACAGCAGAGGGAAGCAGGGCTCCAGCCCAGGACAGCCTGGATGGTCTCTGGGTGAGGTCTATCCCACACGGACCTCGGAGCTGGGAGCTGGGAGCTGGGAACGGAGTGGAGCAGAGCCCAGCCTGAGTGACTTGGACCATCCAGACCAGAAGCCGGGCGGAGGGGGCCCTAGCGCCCTGAATATGTGAGCTGCGGCACTTACCAGACCCCTCGACCCACAAACACCAAAGACTGCGGAGAAGGTTAGTGGGAAAAGCTGCGGGAGTGGAAGGAGTTCTCCCTTCGGATTCCAGCCCCGCGGGCAGCGGAGGTGGGGCAGCTACAGCTGTTGTTACTTCCCACTCCAGGCCCACCTGGTGGGAGGAATTAAGTGGCGGATCAGAGCAGGAGTGCAACAGCCTGCTGAAGATCTAAGCCCAGTCTGGACTGGGGGTTCTTGGGGAAGGAGTAGTGCGGGTCTGACAGAGCTGGCACCTCCCCCCCAAACGTGGAACATAGAACTCGTTAGTCTACAAGCAGTCATACCCCACTGAAAAACTCAAGGGTCAAGTTAGTTGGTTGGGAATATGGCCAGGCAGCGAAAACGTGCCCAGATTCAGTCTCAGACTTTGGATTCTTTCTTTGGTGACAAAGAAGACCAAAACATACAGCCCTAAAGAAGACAACAAAGTCATAGAGCCTACACCAAAAGCCTCCAAGAAAAACATGAACTGGCCCCAGGCCATAGAAGAACTCAAAAAGGATTTGGAAAAGCAAGTTAGAGAAGTAGAGGAAAAATTGGGAAGAGAAATGAGAAGGTTGCAAGAAAACCATGAAAAACAAGTCAATGACTTGCTAAAGGAGACCCAAAAAAATACTGAAAAATACACTGAAGAAAACAACACCTTACAAAATAGACTAACTCAAATGGCAAAAGAGCTCCAAAAAGCCAATGAGGAGAAGAATGCCTTGAAAGGCAGAATTAGCCAAATGGAAAAGGAGGTCCAAAAGACCACTGAAGAAAATACTACTTTAAAAATTAGATTGGAGCAAGTGGAAGCTAGTGACTTTATGAGAAATCAGGATATTGTAAAACAGAACCAAAGGAATGAAAAAATGGAAGACAATGTGAAATATCTCATTGGAAAAACCACTGACCTGGAAAATAGATCCAGGAGAGAGAATTTAAAAATTATTGGACTACCTGAAAGCCATGATCAAAAAAAGAGCCTAGATACCATCTTTCAAGAAATTATCAAGGAGAACTGCCCTGATATTCTAGAGCCACAGGGCAAAATAGAAATTGAAAGAATCCATCGATTGCCTCCTCAAATAGATTCCAAAAAGAAATCTCCTATGAATATTGTTGCCAAATTCCAGAGCTCCCAGATCAAGGAGAAAATTCTGCAAGCAGCCAGAAAGAAACAATTTGAGTATTGTGGAAACCCAATCAGAATAACCCAAGATCTGGCAGCTTCTACATTAAGAGATCGAAGGGCTTGGAAATCAATATTCCGGAGGTCAATGGAGCTAGGATTAAAACCTAGAATCACCTACCCAGCAAAACTGAGTATCATGTTCCAAGGCAAAATATGGATTTTCAGTAAAATAGAGGACTTTCAAGCTTTCTCAGTGAAAAGACCAGAACTGAATAGAAAATTTGGCTTTCAAACACAAGAATCAAGAGAAGCATGAAAAGGTAATCAAGAAACGGAAATTGCAAGGGACTTACTAAAGTTGAACTGTTTTGTTTACATTCCTACATGGAAAGATGATGTGTATGATTCATGAGACCTCAGTATTAGGGTATTTGAAGGGAATATGCATATATATATATATATATATATATATATATATATATATATGTTTATGTATATATATATAAGTGAATGTGTATGTATGTATATATCTATGTGTATATGTATGTATGTGTATGTATGTGTATATATATATGTGTGTTTTTATATGTGTATATATTATATATATATATATATATACATATATATATATATATATGTAAAAGAGAGAGAGCAGACACAAGGTGAGTTGAAGATGAAGGGAAGATATCTGAAAGAAATAAAATGAAATTAAGGGATGAGAGAGCAACATACTGAGAGAGGGAGATCGGGAGAGATAGAATGGGGTGGATTATCTCACATAAAGGTGGCAAGAGGAAGAAGTTCTGTGGGAGGAGGGGAGAGGGCAGGTGAGGGGGGAATGAGTGAACCTTGCTCTCATCAGATTTGGCCTGAGAGGGAATACCATACATACTCAGTTGGGTATCTTACCCCACAGGAAAGAAGAGGGAGGAAGATAAAAAAAATAAAAGGGGGGGGATGATGGAGGGGAGGGCAGATGGGGGTGGAGGTAATCAAAACTAACACTTTGGAAAGGGGACAGGGTCAAGGGAGAAAATTCAATAAAGCGGGATGGGTTGGGAAGGAGCAAAATGTAGTTAGCCTTTCACAACATGAGTATTGTGGAAGGATTATACATAATGATACATGTGTGGCCTAGGTTGAATTGCTCGACTTCTTAGGGAGGGTGGGTGGGAAGGGAAGAGGGGAGAGAATTTGGAACTCAAAGTTTTAAAATCAGAGGTTCAAAAACAAAAAATGTTTTTGCATGCAACTAAAAAATAAGATACACAGGCAATGGGGCATAGAAATTTATCTTGCCTTACAAGAAAGGAAGGGAAAAGGGGATGAGAGAGGAGGGGGGTGATAGAGGGGAGGGCTGACTGGGGAACAGGACAACCAGAATATAAGCCATCTTGGAGTGGGGGGGAGGGTAGAACTGGGGAGAAAATTTGTAATTCAAACTGATGTGAAAATCAATGCTGAAAACCAAATATGTTAAATAAATATATTTAAATTAAAAAAAAAAGATTAGAGTCAGATTGCAGGCATATTGAGTGAGGCCAGAATGTCCTAAATGAATTTATGCATTACAGATGCAACCCCAGTGATGGAACTTGGTGGTGGTGGTGAAAGCAGCAGCAGAGACTTCAGGAGTTTTCAAGCCTTTTCATGCTTCTCTTGATTCTTGTGTTTGAAAGTCAAATTTTCTATTCAGTTCTGGTCTTTTCACTGAGAAAGCTTGAAAGTCCTCTATTTTATTGAAAGTCCATATTTTGCCTTGGAGCATGATACTCAGCCTTGCTGGGTAAGTGATTCTTGGCTTCAATCCTAGTTGCATTGACCTCCAGAACATCATATTCCAAGCCCTTTGATCTCTTAATGTAGAAGCTCCTAGATCTGGGGTTATTCTGATTGTCTTTCCACAATACTCAAATTGTTTCTTTCTGGCTGCTTACAGTATTTTCTCCTTGATCTGGGAGCTCTGGAATTTGGAGACAATATTCCTAGGAGATTGCTTTTTGGGATCTATTTGAGGAGGCAATTTGTGGATTCTTTCAATTTCTATTTTGCCCTGTGACTTCAGAACATCAGGGCGGTTCTCCTTGATAATTTCTTGAAAGATGATATCTAGGCTCTTTTCTTGATCATGGCCTTCAGGTAGTCCAATAATTTTTAAATTATCTCTCCTGGATCTATTTTCCAGGTCAGTGGTTTTTCCAATGAGACATTTTACATTGTCTTCCATTTTTTCATTCCTTTGGTTCTGTTTCATAATATCTTGATTTCTCACAAATTCACTAGCCTCCACTTGCTTCAATCTAATTTTTAAGGTAGTATTTTCTTCAGTAGTCTTTTGGACCTCCTCTTCCACCTGGCCAATCCTGCCTTTCAAGGCATTCCTCTCCTCACTGGCCTCTTGGAGCTCCTTTGCCATTTGAGTTAGTCTATTTTAAGGTGTTGTTTTCTTCAGTGTATCTCTCAGCATTTTTTTGGGTCTCCTTCAGCAAGTCATTGACCTGTTTTTCATGGTTTTCCCACATCACTCTCATTTCTCTTCCCAATTTTTCCACTACTTTTCTAACCTGCTTTTCCAAATCCTTTTTGAGCTCTTCCATGGCCTGACACCAGTTCATGTTTTTCTTGGAGGCTTTTGTTGTAGGCTCTATGACTTTGTTGACTTCTTCTGGCTGTATGTTTTGGTCCTCTTTGTCACCAAAGAAGGATTCCAAAGTCTGAGACTGAATCTGGGCGCGTCTTAGCTGCCTGGCTATATTCCCAACCAACTAACTTGACCCTTGAGTTTTTCAGCAGGGTATGACTACTTGTAGACTAAAGAGTTCTATGTTCCATGCTTGGGGGGATGCGCCAGCTCTGCCACACCAGCACTGCTCCTTCCCCAAGAACCCCCAACCCGGACTGGGCTTAGATCTTCAGCAGGCTGTGCACCCCTGCTCTGATCCGCCACTTAATTCCTCCCACCAGGTGGGCCTGGGGCCGGAAGCAAGTGCAGCTGTACTTCTGTAGCTGCCCCGCCTCTGCTGCCCCCAGGGCGGTAGCCCAACCAAGAACTCCCTCCACTCCTGCAGCTTTTCCCATTAACCTTCTCTGTTGTCTTTGGTGTTTGTGGGTTGAGAAGTCTGATAACTGCTGCAGCTCACTGATTCAGGGTGCTAGAGTACGCTCCGCCCGGCTCCTGGTCTGGTTGGTCCATGCTGCTCATGCTGGGCTATGCTCTACTCCTCTCTGCTCTGCTCCCAGCTCCGTGCAGGATAGAGCTCACCCAGAGACCATCCAGGCTGTCCTGGGCTGGAGCCCTGCTTCCCTGTGTTCTTTTGTGGGTTCTGCAGTTCTAGAATTGGTTCAGAACCATTTTTTATAGGTTTTTGGAGGGACTCGGCAGGGAGCTCACTCTAGTCCCTGCTTTTCAGCCGCCATCTTGGCCCCGCCCCCCACAAAGTATTTTTCAATGCATCTGGAAACATCAGGTATCCTTAAGTACAGATTCATAGGAAAATAAAGGTCTAGACCATGAGTCGACTTTCACAAAATAGTGGTTTGGCAGGTCTATGTATTTGGGATATGTTTAGATAGCTCTCTCTCCCTCTCTCTCTCTCTTCATATATATATATATATATATATATATGTGTGTGTGTGTGTGTGTGTGTATGCATGCATATGAATGTAGGTGTCTATGTATTGTATGTGTATGTGTGTATTGTATATGTATATGTGTATGTGTATGTATATTATAGTCATGTTTCTACATATATTCACATTATGTATATGTGAACATATGTATATATTTATATATGTATGTCTTTGGATATCTCCTTCAAGAAAATATTGAGTTAAGGCATAGTAATATTGACTAGAATCTGAAAATAGTGCCCCCCCGAAAAACAAATTTGTTTTGTTTTTGTTGGGCATGTGGATGTCATTTGGGAGTGCGATTCTATGCTGACTTCAATTACTCACATGGTGGTTGCTCTTTGGTCATTTTCTAGTCATGTTTGGCTCTTTGTGATCCCCATTTGGTGTTTTCTTGGGAAAGATATTAGAGTGGTTTGCCATTTCCTTCTCCAGCTCATTTTACAATTGAGGCAAACAGGGAAATGTCATTTGTCTAGGGTCATATAGCCGGTAAGTGACTGAGGCTGGATTTAAACTCACAAAGATGAGTCTTCCTTACTCCAGGCCCAGATATGGACATAACAATAATTATGCTCCTTTTTCCACAATCACACACCTGAGATCAAAACCATATTACATGTTAAGACATACACAATACACTTGCCTAAGAGAAAAGCAATGAAGTAAATCAACATAATCAAAAGCTGAATTTAATCCCTAATATATGTAAATATATCAAGGAACTATTAGACATGAAAATTAGTTCCCATATGGCACTGCCATCTGGAAAATATATCTACAAAGGTATGTTTATCTCTTTTGCAATGGAAAAAGACCTGAGTCTTAATAAGATTTTTAATAGTCATTTACCCAAATTTCACAATTATTAGTGATGTTAATAAATGCCATTAAAGAAAAGAAAGTGTGGGAGAAGGGACCAAAAGACATAGACCAAGGATACTCTGCCTAGCTATGCCTGTGTTCAAAGGAAAGGTGAAGTACCAGGAATGAATTTCTATCTCAGGCAGTGTGCAATGGTGTGTTAATGACAGAGACCAGAAAGTTTAGGATTCAGAACTATTAATGTGCTTTCCTGATCAGAAGCCTTAAAAATATGAGTGAAAGAATTTTCTAAGCATTCTTTTAACTGATCATGTAATAAATGGAATAACTAAGAAATGCACACCAGACAACCTATTTATACCTGTAAAGGAAATGATGTCCTGAAGCCTCACCATATTATTACTTATAGAGTTTTGGTGTCAGGCTTTGATTCTGTTAAAGTAGTTCATACATTCTAGTAAAGAGAACAAGAGACAAGAATAAAGAGAGACCCATCTAGAAGATAATTGAACCCAAGAATACATGGTTTAATTGTACCTCTATGAAAAGGAAATTTATCATGCAATAGAAACAAACTATTCTGTGTAGGGAACTTCCAGGTGTGGAAACTCCCTTCACCTCCTAAAAGGTTTAGAATGACAGAATACTCCTCATTTATTTGTGTTAGATAATTGCCTGGGGTCAGAGACAAAACTTGAACTCAGACCTTCCTGACACCAATGATGAGACTCCCTGCCTCATGCCATGCTGTTTCTCATAATTTATGCTAGATTACATAAAATTATACTAGAATTACTCAATTTGGACCAGGCAAATTTCAAATGGAAACACTTTTGGGATGTTAGTTTTGGTGGAATAGCATATTTTCTAGTAAATAAAACAAACAGACAAAAATCCCCATTAATTCTAGGCCTACCTGAGGTTTCAAAGACATTTTATTCTCAAATTGGTTTTACTGCTGCTGATATCTGTGCAAAGAAAGTTGAATTTCAGGACTAAATCTCCAATGAGAGCTGTGAAATACACAATAAATAGTGAATAGATTGATTTCTTAGAAACCTACCATAATGAGATTGCACAGTGGGTAGGCATTGCTTCTGGCTAATTCTGGATTGATCCCCACCTGAAGGCAAGGAGATTTCAAGGTAGAAAGTTATGTTCTCTCCAAAAAAATCCTTCTGAAAGATGGTGAGCAGGCAATTTTGTCAAATTTTTGAAAGCTACTTAGGTTACCTTGATAGTTAGATGTTACCTCGCTGTCCCCTTTCCCATATCTGTAGATTGAACTAAAGATTTACTAGGTTTTGATCCGTTGTGTATTTTATTTACTAAATTCTTCAGATGTCAAGCATGAGTGAGTCACAAAACATAGATGAATTGGATCCTCTCACCTGAGAACTTCAGCACTTCATCTTTGTCATGCTTCTGTAATGAAATAGGTTTAGTTATTAATCTGGGTATAATTTGTAATGGTGTGTATTTCCAATTAATACATTTTAGACATAACAATATAATCATGTTTATAGTTTCACCATTAAGAAGAGTATTTAAATTCACAGTAAAGCATTTCATTTTGCTATTTCAAATATTATTTTTAGTGCATACCTAACTTTGAAAAGATCTAGTGTATTACCCAATGCCTGAAAATAGCAACAAAAATTTCCTGTTTATATAATTTTTAATATATATCTGTACTTTTATACAAAATACACTGCAGCTGTGGAGTTGGAGTCCAGAGGTTTAGTTCCATTTTTGTTCACGATCATCTGTGTTTTACCATGAATGACATTTTCCTACTTAAAGGTAGAGAAGAACATGAGGAACAGCAAGGAAATATGAGGCAAGACCATCAGCTAATCTGGTGTAGAGGAGTTAAACATTGGATGAAATTATCCACTCTTTAGAAAGCACCTTGTAAACTTTATGGTACTATATGAATGGGAATTCTATTCTTCTTAGTTGTTACTATACCTAGCATACTATTTCATCAATTTCTAGTTCTTTTTTTTAATTCTAAACAAACAGCAAATAAAATAGAAAATTTTATATACATAGTAGAATAGGAATGGAGCGGAGAGAAGGACTGCACATGAAACTGTAGATCTCTATTGCCTAACAATAGATTCAACAATCCTCAGAGGGAAGTAATGGCAGTAATGGAAGTAATTAAGTAGGGGCTACTTAATGAGAGCCTATGAGATTATGCTAATGTTATTAGACTTGGTGCTACCAGAAAGATGTGACAATATCAATACCTTTTTTAAAATTACAGAGAGATATAGACATTATCTATTCATCCATAGCTATTGATACATAATCATCGCAAAAAATGCTGGTGTATGTATATGTATGTATGTCTGTGTGTGTATTTAGATTTGAAATAACTAAAATTCCCTTTTTATCCCCAAAGCTTTTGAGATTATTTTGTCCATTTATCTGTGGCATCATATATATACATATACACACATATGTACATACACACATGCACACAAATGTACACATATTCACATATGTGTATGCTTATATATATGTGTGTGTATATATATACATACATGTGTATGTATATATATATATATACACATATATATGTATATCTCCATACATACATATGTATATGTATCTCCAAATACCAGCAGTTTTTGTAGTAACGAAGAACTGGTGGGAAAAGTGGATGCCCTGCCACAGGAGAATGGAGGAACAAATTGTTCTAAGTGACAATTATGGAATGTTATTTTTCCATTAAAAAGTTATAAATATAAGATATTCATGGGAACATGTTAAGACTTGTACAAAATGATACAGAGAAAAAAAGAGCCAGATACACACAAAGGGACTACAGTAATTTAAGTGAGAACAACACTTATAGAAATGAGAAATAAGAATACATACAATGACTAATCTTGGTTCCCGAGAACTGGTGGTAAAACATATGTCCATTCTCTCAGTAGAAAGGTGGAAAACTACAGGTGAGAATTGTTTCATGTGTCAACAGGCAGCCTCATTATCAGTTGATTTTGTTTACCAGTTTTTCTCTTGTTAGAGATGTTTTATTTGTAATTAGGGCTGTGGAGAGGGAAGTTATTGAAATGTGACATGACAGTGGCATAAAAAACAAAAAGCTTCAATAAAACAAAAAATGGAAAAAAAAAGGATTAGGGATCATAAACAGTTAAAAGATAAGGCAGCTTATGTTAAAGCCTTATTGGTCATAAACAAAGCCACAGATGTCTTTCTAGAATCTTATGCTAACTGAGGGAATTGTTACTCTGTCATCAACCTGTGTAATGTCTATAATTGCTATCTGACCTCAAGAGAGTTAGAGGAACTTACTGATAACTCATTCATCCATGCATTTATTCCCTCATTCTGTTTTATATTCCCACTATCATACAAAGCAATATTGAACAGTTTTATCATCTATTTTAAATTCAGGCTTGTTGCTGGAGAGACTCCATCATCTGAAAGGAATTATCTTTTTTTTTTGGTCCTGATCTGTGCTTTAATTGATAGGGGGGATTCTCCAAATGAAGTCTCCCTTCATTGATGCATATGAGCAATTTATCCATAATGTTTAATTCTAAATAGTTCTTGAAGCACTGAGAGCTTAAGTGATTTGCCCATGATAACTCAGTTAGTATGTGTCAGAGATCAGACTTGCACCCAGATCTGTCTGACTTCCAGGCCATCTTTCTATCCACTACAACATATTGCCTTTTAAATGTTAAAAAATTAAGAAAAAATACCATTCCTCATAAAAATCATACATTTTAAAAAATCTTCACACATGCACAAGTCTTTAATGTTCTTTCTTTTTTATGCCAATTCAAACATATAGTGATACCCATCCCTGAGAAATATAAAAGACCTTGTATGACATACAGCCTCTGTATAGGATCATTTCATTGACCTCTTAATTAGTCTCCTGTGTTCAGAGAAACAGGACTGCAAGTCCTTTGCTTTTAATGCCCTGTTTGTTCAATTATTTGTATTTTAGTCAGTGATTTGCATAGTGATTGCCTCAGCAGGTTCAAAGCATATATAGCTACATGTTCCTCCATATTGTTCCTATTGCTAGTAAAAGCTCTACCAATAAGTAGTGGCTATTCACAACCTGGCTTTGCTACTTACTGTGTCCTTTTGGCTAAGTAACATCATCTTGCTTGGACTAGATAAGCATTCAAGTCCCTCCCAGTTTTATCTGATCCTACATCCCATCTACCTATATACCCAGTATCCCTATTAAATAACCTGACTACATCTTTAGATGTGATTCAAATTACCACGTGATAGTCACTAAATTCTACTATTCTTGTCCAAGGTAAAGGAAAATTTTTTCAGGTTTGAATTAAGCTAAAAATATAGAAATTCCCATTTGCCTCCCCAAAGTTTTGATTCTCTTTTGTCTATCAATCTGTGTTGGCTTATAGATAACAGTTCTCTCAATACAAAAGGAAAAAGAAGACAAATGTAAATGTTGAAAGGGCCCAGCAATGGGGATCTTTGAAGCATAGAAAAGGAGAGAAAGGACAAATGCCATAACAGTTTTTCTTCTGTTTTCATCCATTTATTGTGCTATTGGTAGAATCCATTGCAGCCACATCCTTCATCATCCACATTGTGAAAAAGTTCTAAGTCAGTTTCACGTCATCTCAAAGCAGATCAGATCAGTAAGTGAGCTACAAATAGCTCTTCCTCCGAAACTGCTGTTTTCATCAAATCACACCACCTACCATTAGCTTAGGTCAGGGAAGGGGAAAGCATTGTGGATAATTGAAGTCTTGGGGAATGTTGAAAAACATGTAGTTCAATTAACTGGAAAAAGACTGGCTGAGGAAACTGAGGTTGGCACGTTTAATTTCATATGCTATTCAATGCTTCTCAATAACAAGCCCATCCTGCTTAAGTATTATATGGAATGTAAATGAGAGAGAATGGCATTTTTTTTAAAAAAAGGTAATTTAAATGCTACCTAAGGAAATCTATTTTTAAGGACTTTGCAATGTTCTAACTTCTTAGCAAAGACTAAATTCGCTTGCTCTAATTAGTACCACTTAAGGATCAATAAACAACTTTAATTCATTATTTTTGGCATCTCTACCTGTCCCCACACTGAAGACATCATTAGTTTCCCTTTAGATGTTAATCTACAACAAGATAAAGGTAATTCATTGTGGCAGATGTACAAATAGCAGCAGGTCATAGTCAGCTTGACTGGAATATGAATTATACTTCTATTCAAAAGAACCTTTCAAAAATGGTTTCTAGGCTCTACCTAGATAAGAAAAGCACACCCTGGCAAAAGGGACATGATTTAAATTTGATGCTGGTCTTTTTTTAACCTAGCATTGTTACTCTAGGCCCAACAATTTGTATTTTCTTCTGTAGCTATCTTCTCTGACTTTAGCCAGATTATTTGAAATCTCTGAGACTTCAATTCACTAGGAATGCATCTGTCTTGAGAATGGAAAACAATGGCTCACCTAATATGGGGATAGCTTTATGATAGTCTTTTTATTCATTCATTAACTATCGCCCCTCTTGAATGGGACACTAAAAACAACCTAACTTTTACTGAATTCTACTTTAATACAAATATTATTATAGAGGGTTTCCAGTTTTTATAGCTCACAAGATCATTACATAGAAACAAAAGTGACCTTTTCAAAGTATTTTAATATCCTTGGAATACAGTGTTGTAGAAGGTGAAACATCATTTTCTATTCCAGTATTTTTATAATTGTGATCATTTCTATACTCATAATGTGACAAGGGGATGGCCAAAAAGTGGAAGTGCACATAAAACAGTTTATTCATTGATAAATATTGTAATGTGGTCAGTCAATAAATATTGCTTTGATCATATTCCCAACACAAATACAACAAAAGCTGTCCAAACAGTTAAGCAATGTTTCCTTTCTCAACAACAACAACAACAACAACAAAATCAGTTAATAAATTTGCTTACTCGAAGTACAAACAGATGGAGGAAAGGAAATTAAAGGGGAAAATTGAATAAAATTCTGACTAACTCCAATCCTTCTGTCTTGCATCATGTCCTGAAGATTGACAAGATATGGCTCTGCAAAGCTGGCAAATGTGGCAGCTTTCGAAGGTGAGGAGTCACCATTATTATTACCAACCCTGGAAAAAGGATGACTCTCAATTCTGATGATAAAGCATAGGACAGGCTTTTAGATAACAAGATCCCAGATCATTCGAGCTCTTTAAAAATAGCATTCCAACCTTCAGTTGCTCTTGCAAATGGCTGGCTGACATCATAAACAGAGCACCAAATGGGGACCTAACCCAGGCTGTGGTCATTCCATGTGCTCTTAGAATTCACACTCTTTTGCCATGAACTTTTTCTTACCAAACAAGGTTATTTGGTTGTGTTTTAAGGACAGGAGTTTCTGTTTGTTGCCAAACTTCTGTCTCTTTCCACTCCTGGTGCCAAGTTCGGTAGTAAATAGTCCCAGAATCAGAGGTCCCCAAAATCAAAATGGAGTCAAGAGACCACTTTATCCAACCTGTACCTGACCAAGAATCTCTTTTACCTACTACCTCCTAAAGCAGCCTATTCTACTTTTGAACAGTTCTAATTGTTATGAAAGTGTTCCTTATATCAAGCTAAAATCTAAAATCTACCTCTATTCAACTTTCACACTTGTTCCTAGGACTACCCTCCAGAGCCAAACGGAGTAAATCTAATTCTATTTCCCTATTTTGTCGTTGTTCCGTCATTTCAGTAATGTCTAATTCTTCATAGCTCCATTGCGGTTTTCTTGGCAAAGATAAAGTGGTTTGCTATTTCTTTCTGCAGTTCGTTTCCCAGATGTGGAAACTGAGGCAAACAGAGATTAAGTGATTTGCCCAGGGTCACACAGCTAAGTAAGTGTCTGAGGCCAAATTTGAACTCACAAAGATGAGTCTTCCTGACTCATCTGCCTGGCAGTCTATCTACTGTGTCACCTAGCTGCCCATACATCAAATCTCAAAATACCCAAAGGTTGCTATCACACACCCCTCAAGTCTTCTTTTTTACATGTTCCTCAGTTGATCTTGGTATGGTATCCCCATCCTGTTCACTCACTTCTTGGTGTAGCACAGCATGTCAGGTACAGGGAGCAGAAGCCTAGATGTGGAGGCAGAGTACCTGAGTTCAAATTTTGGCTCCTCTACTTAGTAACCTGTGTAATTTCATGAAATTTGCCTCACTTCTCTGGACTTCAGATTCTTCATTTATAAAATGACAGTTTGATTATGTGCTCTCTTATTTCCCTTCTAAATTTAAATCTATGAGCCCATGTACTTCCTCATACATGGCTCCCAGAATTGTTCATAATATGAATGGAAGAATGGAATAGTGGAAATATGTTTGTAGTCAGGAGCACTAGATTTAAATCCTGGCTCTCCCATTTAGTATCTATGACTTTGGTCAAGCAAGTGAGTCAAGTCAACAGACATTAATAAAGGACCTACTATATTGAAACAATATGGAACCAACTAAATGTAAATATATCTGCAAATTGATTTATCTTGCTTATATAAGTTTGCCTAGAAAGCACCATATTTGTGGTGGTAAAGAGGGAAGAATATTCAACATGCACACACACACAAATACATGAACATGTATACTTACATACATATGCACACATACATACAGATATATAAATACATATGCATGAATATACATACATACATATATGCATACACACACACACACACACATACGCAAGTATTTGAAACAATCTAAACACATTGTTCCCCCAGAACAGTGCCTCTCAAATTACCTTTAGTCAGTGAATCTGAATTCAAACTTAGAATCTCCTTCTTACTCCCTGTGTGACCTTGGGTAAATCAACTTATATCTCTATGCCTCAATTCCCACACTTGTAAAATGAAGACAGACACTGAACCATTTGATCACTATTTTGTTGCTGTTTGGTCATTTTTTCAATCATGTCTGACTTTTCATAACCCTATTTGGGAATTTTCTTGGCAAAGACATTGCAGTAGTTTGTCATTTTCTTCTCAGTTCATTTTAGAGATGAAGAAACTGAGGCAAACAGTGACCAGGTAATAAGTATTAGAGATCAGATTCGAACTCAGAAAGATGAATCTTCCTGACTGTAGGCCAGGTGTTCTATCCACTGAGCCATCTAGCTACCCTTGATTACTATACAGCCTTCTAATTCTAAATCCTGTGACTTTCCCACTTCCATAGTATTTTATAATTTATGAAGCATGTTCACATAATGAATAATTTGTTGAATTATTTCACTGATGCACAATGACACTGTTGCATGCAAATGAAGTATTATCCTCATTTGTTAAGATAAGGAAACAAAGGCAAAGAGAGATTAAATAGGGGGAAAAGAGATGTAGGGGATAAGGGCAGAACTAGTTTCCTGGATCAGCCCAGTGCTCCTTCCAATACAACAATACATTGCTACTAATATAAGATTGAAAGTGGAATACAGCTATAAATTCATTCATTCAACATTCATTATTCATTCATTCATTCATTCTCCACCATATTTTGGAGCATATGTGGATGTTAAGCAAGCTACATTTTAAAAAATATTTAATCTACATACTCCCCAGATGTCTCTTTTAGATTAATTCCAATAGGGAAGTTATACTGGAGCACTTTCTATCTGGGTGGATATTTCATTTCTACTCCCTAAATGTTGCAAAACAGAAATTTCCGTCTCTGAAACCCTCACCCTTCAATTTAAGACTCAACTGAGGTGTTTCCACTTCCATGAATTCTTCACTAATTTCCTCCCTCCCCAGTGAAAGTTGTTATTCAAATTTTTCATAGCATTTTATCTGGGTACAGTGTGTGTGTGTGTGTGTGTGTGTGTGTGTGTGTGCGCGTACACATTGTGTATTATGTATCTGTGTAAATAGATGATAGATCCCATAAATTGTGGGCTTGGTCTTAAGAGGACGTGTGTTCAAATTCTGACTAGGTAGCATCTTCTTATATTTTCTCGGGCAATTCTTTTCATCTCCCTGAGTTTATTTCTCCAATAGTAAGATGCTGATCTATCTTTAAGTTCCCTTGTATCTTATATATAACATTTCCCAAGCACAGGAAAGCTTTTTTTTAATCATTATTTATTTATTTGATATTTTTAGTTTTCAGCATTAATTTTCACAAGAGTTTGAATTACAAATTTTCTCCACATTTCTACCCTCCCCTCACTCCAAGATGGCATATATTCTGATCACCCTATTCCCCAGTCAGCCCTCCCTTCTGTCACCCCACTCCCCCCCATCCACTTTTCCCTTATTTTCTTATAGGGCAAGATAGATTTCTATGCCCCATTGCCTGTATATCTTATTTCCTGGTTGCATTCAAAAACTTTTTTTTTGAACATCTGCTTTTAAAACTTTGAGTTCAAATTCTCTCCCCTCTTCTCTCCCCACCCACCCTCCCTAAGAAGGCAAGCAATTCAACATAGCCCATATGCATATCATTATGTAAAACCCTTACTCAATACTCCTGTTGTGAAAGACTAACTATATTTTGCTCGTTCCTATTCTATCCCCCTTTATCCAATATTCTCCCTTGACCCTGTCCCTTTTCAAAAGTGTTTGCTTTTGATTACCTCCTCCCCCTACCTGTTTTCCCTTCTATCATTGCCCCCCCCCTTTTTTATCTCCTTCCTCCTTCTTTCCTGTGGGGTAAGATACCCAATTGAGTGTGTATGTTATTCTCTCCTCAGGTCAAATCCGATGAGAGCAAATTCGTTCATTCCCCCTTACCTACCCCCTCTTCCCTCCCAACAGAACTGCTATTACTTGCCACTTATATGTGAGATAATTTACCCCATTCTATCTCTCCCTTCCTCCCTCTCTCAATATATTCCTCTCTCATCCCTTAATTTGATTATTTTTAGATATCATTCCTTCATATTCAACTTACCCTGTGCCCTCTGTCTATATATATATTTCCTTCAGCTACCCTAATACTGAGAAAGGTCTCATGAATTATACACATCATCTTTCTATGTAGGAATGTAAACAAAACAGATCAACTTTAGTAAGTCCCTTGTGATTTCTCTTTCTCGTTTACCTTTTCATGCTTCTCTTGATTCTTGTGTTTGAAAGTCAAATTTTCTATTCAGCTCTGGTCTTTTCACTGAGAAAGCTTGAAAGTCCTCTATTTTATTGAAAATCCATATTTTGTCTTGGAGCATGATACTCAGTTTTGCTGGGTAGGTGATTCCTGGTTTTAAATCTAGCTACATTGACCTCCGGAATATCATATTCCCAGCCCTTCCATTCCTTAATGTGGAAGCTGCTAGATCTTGTGTTATTCTGATTGTATTTCCATAATACTCAAATTGTTTCTTTCTGGCTGCTTGCAATATTTTCTCCTTGATCTGGGAGCTCTGGAATTTGGCGACAGTATTCCTAGGAGTTTTCTTTTGGGGATCTATTTGAGGAGGTGATCTGTGGATTCTTTCAATTTCTATTTTACCCTCTGACTCTAGAATATCAGGGAAGTTCTACTTGATAATTTCTTGAAAGATGATATCTAGGCTTTTTTTTTGATCATGGCTTTCAGGTAGTCCAATAATTTTTAAATTATCTCTCCTGGATCTATTTTCCAGGTCAGTGGATTTTCCAATGAGATACTTCACATCATCTTCCATTTTTTCATTCCTTTGGTTTTGTTTTATACTATCTTGATTTCTCATAAAGTCACTAGCTTCCACTTGCTCCAGTCTAATTTTAAGGTAGTATTTTCTTCAGTGGTCTTTTGGACCTCCTTTTCCATTTGGCTAATTCTGCCTTTCAAGGCATTCTTCTCCTCATTGGCTTTTTGGAGCTCTTTGGCATTTGAGTTAGTCTATTTTTTAAGGTGTTGTTTTCTTCAGTATTTTTTTTGGGTCTCCTTTAGCAAGTCCTCGACTTGTTTTTCATGGTTTTCCTGCATCACTCTCATTTCTCTTCCCAATTTTTCCTCTATTTCTCTAAGTTGCTTTTCCAAACCCTTTTTGAGCTCTTCCATGTCCTGAGACCAGTTCATGTTTTTCTTGGGGGCTTTTGATATAGGCTCTTTGACTTTGTTGACTTCTTCTGGCTGTATGTTGTGATCTTCTTTGTCACCAAAGAAAGATTCCAAAGTCTGAGTCTGAATCTGAGTCCATTTTCACTGCCTGGCCATGTTCCCAGCCAACTAGTTGACCCTTGAGTTTTTCCTGGGGGTATGACTGCTTGTAGAGTAGAGAGTACTTTGTTCCAAGCTTGACGGGATGCACTGTTGTTTTCAGAGGTATTTTTCACAGCAAGCTCTGCCACACCAGAGCACCTCCTCCCTCAAGAACCACCAACCTGGACTTGATTCATATCTTAAGCAGGCTGTGCACTCCTGCTCTAATCTGCCACTTAATTCCTCCCACCAGGTGGGCCTGAGGCTGGAAGCAACTGAAGCTGTAGTTCTGTAGCTGCACCCCCGGGCCGGTGGCTGAACTATGAACTCCTTTCACTCTGTCCCCACAGCTTTTCCCACTAACCTTCTCTCTTGTCTTTGGTGTTTGTGGGTTGAGAAGTCTGGTAACTGCCACAGCTCACTGTTCCAGGGTGCTAGGGCCTGTTCCACCCGGCTCCCTGTCTGGTTGGTCTGGGCGCAGCCCATGCTGGGCTCTGCTGGCTCCGCTCCCAGCACCATGCAATAGACCTTACCCAGTGACCATCCAGGCTGTCCTGGGCTGCAGCCCTGCTTCCCTCTGCTATTTCTTGGGTTCTGCAGTTCTAGAATTTGTTCAGAGTCATTTTTTATAGGTGTTTGGAGGGTCCTGTGGGAGAGGCCTAGGCAATTCCCTGATTTCCAGCTGCCATCTTGGCTCCGCCTGACAGGAAATCTCTTTAAAAAATGTTTCTTGATTTGTTAAAAAAAAATAGTAGAGATAGTGCTAGGATCATAGATTTAGAAGTGGAAAGAACCTTAGTGGCCATCAAGACCTACCCCCTTATTTTACAGATAAGAAAACTCCAATACAGAAAAATTAAGTGACTTGCCCTATGTCACACAGCTAGTGACTACCTCTGGGTGATATTTTATCCCAGGTTTCTTGATTCCCAGACTGAGCCCTATCCACTATAACATATAGCCTTTTCCTACCCAATTGTCTATCCTTCCAAGTTTCTCACACTTATCATCAGCAAAATAAATGGCTTCCTCTTTCCCATGTTCCTCTTTTTGATACCATTATAAATGTTGTATCTGAAAATGTCAATACATAAAGCAATTTCAGTTTTCAGGTAGGAGGGGACTTGGCCTAGGTACTAATGTAGCATTAGTTTCATCTTGCACCCTAGAGCCCTGAAAAAAGGGGGAGATAATTTTTCCTTGAATCAGCATGAAGTATGAAATAGGACCACTTGTCCTGAAATAACTATGAAAAATAAAATAGTTTTTATTGAAAATCTCTGATGATTTAAAAGGGGGAGTGAATAAATGTATTTTGAACAATATAATTATGCATACAAGAATAGGATATAAAGAATTAGGGAGAAAAGAACCTCACTACATTTCATATCCCTTATACTGTACAAACTTCTCATACTGCCCTCTGGCTAAAAAGTTTTCTCTAAGACTCAGCAGACATGATCTTTTATCTTACTCTAGATAAGCATGGAAAATAACCATACTGGAGATTTGATAATTTTATCTTGGAGTAAGATAGCAAGAAATCCCAATGATCACTAGTTTAATAGTGCATTAATCTATTAATATTTTGTTTCTCATCCTGTTTTTTAAAAAAATTGATACCTTAGAGTGTCTTCTCTGTAGATCGAAATGAAAAAAAATCATTCCAATTTACTGCTAACTAGGGAAATGAGTGTTTTTCTGGATCCTTGGTGCAGGGAACAGTTGAAACAAATATATTGAAATTCACAACTCACACTTTACTAGAGGCAATATCAACTTAAAATTCAAGGTTGTAATGTTGCATATGAGTTATAGGTCTTCCTGCATGTGATATCGTCAACTAGAAACAAAAAAAAAATGAAAAATCTCATGTTTTTTTTTCCTATAGAGAAAGTTTTAATAGTTTATTTACAATTTCTCTCTCTCTCCCTCTCTCTCCCTCTCCCTCTCCCTCTGTCTCCCTCTCTCTCCCTCCCTCCCTCTCTCTTCTCCTCCCTCCCTTTCCCTCTTCTTCCCTCTTTTTCTCTGCTTCCCTCTCTTTCTGTTTTTCTCTTTCTCTACTTTTCTCCATCTCTTTGTCTCCTTTCCCCACTGTGTGTGTTTCTCTCTGCCTCTATCTCTCTGTCTTCATCTTTGGTTCCCTCTCTCTCTTGTTTCTCTCTGCTTTCCTCCTTTTAATATTTTTTAAACATTTTTGTTTAAATTTTTGAGTTCCAAATTCTTCCTTCCCTTCTCTTCTCTGTCCCTGAGATGGTAAGCAATCAGATATTGGTTATACCTGTGTAACATGATGTTTTTTGATAAGAATCTCAGTGTGTGGCATTTTAGACATCAATATTGCACCAATTTTAAAAAAAATATCTAGGAAAAACCTATACATTCCTCTATGTGGGTGTATTTTCTGAAGGTTTTCATTTCTAGAAATGGAACATGTCTCTAAATGAATAAATGAACATGATAGAATTAAATTACAGATTTTTTTAGATAAATATTTATTATGAGTCCTAACCATGGAAGAGACTTTGATGATTATCGACTGTAACCACTACATTTTACAAATGAACAAACTGAAGTTCAGGGAGATTTTAACTGACCCTCCCCATCATGAAAGTGAGAGACAGAACTATAATTAGAACCCTAGTCTTTTAGTTTACAGTACAGTATTTTTCCTAGTAAGAGGTAATCTGCATTTATTTAACGTCAATCACAACTTTCTATTTAACCAATTTAAATATTAGAGTCAAGTTTTACTTGGAATCTATGCAATGACAGATTTCACGTTATCTCAAAAAATCAACATGGAACGGTCCAATAAATAAGCAGGTACATCATCAAATAATATCTAAAATGTAACTGTTCCTTAACTTGCCTTTGAAATAAAAAATTTTCAAAAAAGATTTTGAAATAAAATAATTTCTACTGAAGATGTGACCCTCGAAATATGAAATGCAATAGAATAAATGAGACAGGATCACAAAGGAATTAGAAAAACAAATTCAATTATAACGTCAATATTCCCTTGAGGAAAAAGTAATAAAATACAAAAGAAGTGATGGAAAATTTTGTTGTTTTACCAGGAAAGACTTCAAACAAAGGGAGTTTTTAAAGGATTTTTAAAGGTTTTTTTTAGGGACCTCACTTATGACCACATAATTGTAAACATGAATATCTAGCTTCCTTCAAGACACAGCTTAGATCCTCCCTCTTATGCAAGCTCCTTCCCTATGTCATCAGTTGTTAATGCCCCCTCCCTTTTTAAGTCCATTTTGTATAAAATTTGTATTTACCAATCTGTATATACTACTCAGTCTCTCTAACAGACTATAAGCTTTTTGAGGTCAGGGACTGTTTCATTTTCTCCTTTTGTATGGCAAGCACCTATCAAATACATGTATTAGAAAATATTCAATATGTTTGTCAAAACTGCATTTAAGAAAGTTTAGAGAAATATTAATTTTAAAATATAAATCATGAAATTTTCATCATTTATATACACATGCAAAGCAATGGCATGATCTCTCAAATAGAAAGGATTTAATTTTTAATGGAAGTATAGGCTAATGGTTCTTCCTAGTCTGGAAAAAGTCCTTGGGATCTCTGAATCAGCCTTCATGTTCTCATTAGTTGACTAGGCCATATATTGATTTCAATTAGATGTGGAAATGAGCCAAATTATAATTCTTACTGAACCCCGTTTAGGAATATCTTAACACTCACCATAGAAATATCTGCAAATGTAGGCAGAGCTAAAGAAAGAGCAATTTTGAAGCACCTTTAATAAATGAAGTACTCATTTAATGTTACATAATGGCGTCTGACAATCAGACCCAGCATTCTACAAAGGGAGCTACTTTAGAATGTGGCCAAATGTAAGGTCACAGATAAGTAAGTCCCAGAATACTTTTTAGAATTATAAAGAAAATGGCTTTTTCCCACTGTATTATCAGGTCTTTAATTAAATTGGGCATTACAGAATCTTTTTTGAGGGTGTTGAAGGAGTAGCATCTGAGGAGTGCTATTTTCGGTGACATTTAGAATTAGGTCATCTGTTATCCTTTCTTTTTACCTTTAAAGTCTAACTTGCAAATATTTTAGTCATAGTCATATATTTTCCCTCCCTCCAAAACTAGACCCATCTTATAATTCTTGTCCTACTCAAAACCATTCTGAAACAGAGATCCTTAGCATATTTTACCACGTTAGCTATAAATACTTCTCTCTTAGAGGTAATCACTGGATAGATTAATTACACTAATCAAACCATGAAGCTGATATAATTAATGTTAATTAGCTGATCTCTCTACTCCTAAACCAAGATAGCCCAGAACAAGATAATTAATCCTCTGTTGAGCCAAAATGAATCAGACAAAATACAGTTTAGGAGTAAACTATTCTCCAGAATACCATTTGATAATTGTTGCTTCAGTAGCATTGAAAAACACCACTTTGATAGCCTTAGAAGAGTTAATGGTCAAGCAATTAAATGTAAAACAGTATTCAGTCTTTCCAGTTCATTAAAGTGATCAGTCCAAACATCATATTTGCCTATACTGAATTTCCATCATTCCTCTTTTTAACATTTCAATCATAAGCACAACTTATTCATTTTCTAGAAATGGGAAGGCAGAATGTTAAAAATAGAAAGAACACTGTATCTGTAATCAGAGGACCTGGGTTTGATTCCTGGTTTGTTCATTTATATGAGTGACCTTAGGAAATTCAGAATCTTTGGGCTTCAATTTCCTTATATGTTAAAAAAGTAGGGATGGAAGAGGGTAAAATAGATAAATTCTAAGGACTGTTCTGCCTCTCCATTTATGATCCCATATATTAATGAATTTTCTCTTTCCTTATTTCAAATCAACATGTCTGGATGAGTTAATAGAGAACCTCTCCAGAAGCTGGAAGACTCAGGTTCAACTTCTACTTCTGACACCTACTGGCTATGTGTGACCTTAGGCAAATCATTTAACCTGTCACTACTGTAGGCAACATTCTAACCCTACAAGTTGAAGAGAAGTTGCCTGTTTGAATTGATAGAGAAACTTTTCCTTACATGGGAATTCCCTATATCAGTGAAATCACAGGTCTGGCTCTTGTCCTTATCCCTTATATGCCTAGCACTAAGCTAGATATAAAGACAAAAATGAAAAAATCCCTACCTTCTCAAAGCTTACATTCTACTGGCAGCAGGGTAGAGACTATACTTACAGATAATTGAATGCAAAGTACACACAAAGTAGATACAAGGTAATAGTGTAGCAAGAGTGATGTTTGTTTTGAGAATTCCCCCATGAGTCAATGTCAGCATGTCTTGTGTAAGGACTTTCTTTGCACATACTTCTTAGGGTGGCCTCAGCACACTCCACCTTGGCATTCTTTTTTCTTCAACTAATAAATCAGTTAATAAATATCCCTTAAGGTAGACCCTGGCACTGTGCTTTTAAGTGCTCAGTAAACAGAGGAAAAGCAAGAACAATCTCTGATCGCAAGGATCTTACATTCTAATGTGGGAGACAGCATATAGAGAAGATGTACATGCAGAGAAGATGGAAGGTAGTCATAGAAGTGAGGGCTCTAGCATCTGGAAAATCCTGGAAAGGCCTACAGGAGATAGTGCATGCCTTAAGGTTTATAGGAAACCAGGCATTCCAAGGTCAGAGGTTAGGAAGGAGAGAGTTTCAGCACAGTCATCTCTGACTAATTGACTAACAGTGATAATGCAAACAGATGTTAATCCATCTCAGTTGTTTAAAAGGTCACAGTCACGCCAACTCTTCCAATCAATCCATGGCCCCCACTCGCTCGGCCTATATACGTTCCTAATTTTAAAAAATCACAAGTTAGGCGTTTTTTCCCTTACCATATCAATGAAGTGCCTTTCTGTCTATGATTCTGTGTCAGGTGTACATTTAAAACAGATAAGGACTATGGAAAAGAGGATTCAGGCTTTCCAATGAACATTGTACCCCTGAAATATGCACTTCAGCAATAGTTGTCAACCAAATGCATGTCTCTTTCCTTTTCTTAAGTAGTTGATACTATCTAATTAGAGAATCTTAGAACAGAAAGAAAGTCCAGGTAGCCAAATGCAGTATGCAATACAGATGTCTGTTCCCCTCCTGAAGACATTCAAGAACAGAAAATCCCCAGCCAATGACCTATTTCAGCAGTTTACCTCTGATGGCTAAGTCATTGTTTGTGTCCAATCCAGATCTCTTCTGCTATAACTCAAGTCTATCTCATGTTGTGTTCCCAGTCAAATATAAGCTCTTTAAAGTTAGGAACTGCTTCATTTTCACCTTGTATTCCCAACATCTAGAATACTATCTGGTACATTGTAAAACTCTTAGTTAATTTTTTGTTGAGTTAAATTTTATTTCTCTCTTGTTAATTGCTTCACAGATATGGAGAAATAAGTGTCGCCCAGCTTTGAGGGTGAAGAGTGGGGGTTAAGGAGCAATATTTGAACACAATAATCTAATTCAGCCAACATTTAATCTTCCCTTCTTTAAGCTAACTTAATCCTATTCTTTTTACTTTTCCACATAGGAACTACTTTCTTTCCCATTTCATCATGTTGCCACTGTTTTCCAATTTCTTCACACTCTTTTGAGATTGTAGAGGATAGGCTAACATATTATGAAATTCAAAAATGGCCCCAGTATCTCAGGAGTGTTGCCTTTCCAAGAAACTGGCAGAGAAAAACATGTTTCCAGCTCATCCTGGCAATTAGTAAACATCAATAGAGATATTTATCAGGTCTTTTCAAAGTTTTGGGGATTCAAAAAGTCAAAGATCATTTTTCTGCACCACAGTAATGAATGTTTTTTTTAACCTTTCTCTTCATGCCAACTAGAAGAGGCGAAAAATACCAGCTCTAAGACCCTGCCTGCTTCACGCAATAGCTGTTTCAAATGCCTAATTCCTTGGACCCCTTCCCAATTCTGTGGTGGTAGTAGAGAACTCCAAACATTGTAAGAGATCAAGTTATTTGCTTATTTTAAGTGGATATATTCCAATATTATCATGCAGAAGTGTCTGGCACATAGTATGTGCTTGCAAAGGTTTGTTATTTAATCAAATTAATTATTCTCATCAATTTTACCATATCTTCCAGCAATACAAATCACAGCCCATCTATACCTGTCCATGCTCTGCGATCATAATCCATGTCCTCCCATGAGTTCTCCCTCGTAGTCCACCCAACCTGCTAGGGACCTTTATTGTGTCATTTTGAAGCTGTATGGTTATACAGATATCCAATGATTGTCCCTTGCTTTTGCTATGTAACCAAACCATCTTTTTTTATAATCATGCATTTTTTCTTTGATCACATTCCTTACATTGTTTCGCCTATGTAATTCATTCTGTATAACGTGTTGAAGCTTACCCATGCCTGCCCACCATGATCTTTTCCATTGCCCTTCAGGTGATCCTCAACTCAAGGTTTTTGGAAACTAATCAGCACTAAACATTTAACACTGTTTGCTGGGTTTTTCCTTTCCTTAGATTATGAAAAAACACTCCAATGAGCAGTAAATGAAGTCATCATTACTTTGTTACAGTAACTGGCAGAGTTGGTATTACATTAATGAAGGGAAGAAAAACTTAATTAGTTTGCACTCTGAATGTACCTTTCACATATTATTAAATCATCACTGAAACATCATATGTATTCCGTGATAGAAGTGTGATGTACTTCTATAAAATTCTAATTGGAAGGGATTAGCTGAATATTTAAAAAATTAATTCAATTGATGATAAATAGAAGTTTTTCCTTCAGAGAAGAGCAAAACAAGACTTTCCAGTTGTGAAGATTTAGGGTGAATTTTCTATTCATTTCTGCAACACAGAATATCAAACATGCTTTTATCTTTGCCATTGTCATCTTTTTAGTCTGACATTTAGATAATAACATATTCTTTTTGGGTAGGCAAATGCCCATAGACTTTCTTACCCTACAAGCAGCAAAAATCTCTATCGCTTTTCAAGTAGAAGTAGAGATGAAGCTGAAATGGGCAGAATTTTAAAGGAAATGGGTGCTTTGAGGAAGGGAGAATGATAGGAACAAGTTCTGCCCTTTTTCTTCCCCTGTCCCTTTAATGAATTCTGAGTTGCCTATTCCCATAGCTTTCCATAGCTCTAGGAGCAAGAGTGGATCATAATAATGCTGTACTATACTCTCCTTTCATGCAGGCCTCCAAGGAAGAGATTAAAAAAGTTTCCCTTAAGATTGCTTCTGCACTGAATTTCCCCTTAGGAGGGTCTATAATTTTACTTCCCAATGGTATTTGGTAATTTTGCTTAATTCCTTTTTATGAAAGAACAAGAAATGAAAACAAAACTAAAATGAACCAGCTTATATATGTATGTATGAAACATATATTAGTGAAAGTGTATGATATGAAAGAGTAGATTTAAAATTACCTATTAAGCACTTAATAGGTTCTAGGCACTATGCTAAGTTCTAAGGGAAGTACAAGCAAATAAGAGAATTTCTTCCTTCAAGGAGTTTATATCCTAATGGGGGAAGTCAAAATATAAACAAGAGAAGGTGAGAATAAGTGAGAGAAGATACGATTTGGAAATTACTGGAAAGTGGCATGATTCTCTGGTTCTATGAAAGATAAAGCCAAAGCTCATCTGTTGACTTCCAGGGGCTGAGTCAGAGCTCCAATGGTAGGGAGATGAAGAAAATATACAGAATGCAGGATGTATGGTTTGGAAATGGCTTTGTATATTTATTTGTGAGTGTTTATTTTGATCCAGACCTGTGATTTCATTCATGTAGGGAATTTCTGGGTCAGAAAATTCACTCAACTTCTGCAGAGGACCAACTCAACTCATGTTTGACATGGTCTTGGAGAGTTATGCATGTTACTAAGAAATTAATGTACTTTGTTAATTGTTACACAGCTAGTGTGTGGCATATGGTAGATGTTAACTTAGTTTTTCTTGATCCCAAAGCTTACAACCCTATACAATGGCTGTCCAGGGTATTGCAGAAGACAGCATAGTTATAAGCCTTAATAGCTTTAAAGCTTTAATAACTTAAAACTGCATTGCTATTTTGGGTATAGTCTGTACCATGCCAATTCATACACTGCCAGTGAATTATACTAACTTCAAATATAATTTCCTAGAGTATGTAGCTATTCAAATCGTTCATTCAACAAATTTTTTAAGTTCATAATCTACATTTTATTGTGCTTCAAGTAGAAGTACAACAAGATTATCTATCTGAAGAATAACTTGGGAAACAAGTCTTGGCCAGCCAATCATTTTGCAGTTGAGGGAACTGTGGTCTAGGGAGGTACAGTGACCTGCCTAAGGTACATTAATAAGGTAAATTAACTTCTTTTGATTCTAATGTGAATTACTATGCAGTAATGTCATGCCTAGTCTATGAAACATGTATACGATAGGCATTTAATGGACATTAAACATGGAAAAATGGTAGGAAACACATACACAATCTAATGTATGCTTCTCTGTGTCATTCTTTCAGAAAGTGTCTCTATACAACATTGTAGGACATTCTACAGGGAAGTTCCTCCATCATATCTACCTCAGTCCCAGAGAGGGAGAGTCATTGCTTTTTTCTCCAGTTTGGAGCAACCACTTCATTTGTATTCTTGCTTATTTTCTCCACTTTCAGCTCCTGTGCCCTCACTTCAGAGATTGTAAACTCTGAGTCCCTAGAGAATGTGAAAATGTCCCTATTCTTCAATACCATGATCCTTTGGAGAATGCTATTGAAAGTCATTTGTCTTAAAAGTTCTGTCATTTCTTAAGTAACCCAATGCCTTATTTTCATGCCTGTCCCTATAAGTCCACACAAACTCTATTCTCTCATCACCATCCATTTCTTGGAATCGTCATATTCACAATCTCTAGCTGACTAGATTCTACCACAAGAACCTCACAGATCATTTCTCACAGAAAGATAATCCATGCCCCATTGTGTTCTCAATGACTAGATATATAGTTAGAGATATCTTATAGATATGGATATAGATATATGCCTTACTATCCTTTATTTCACCACCTGCTAAGAAAACTAAATTTTATACTCTTTGAGGATAAGAACAATATATATTTACTTCTTTGAACCAACCTCCCAATCTCTGTCATATACATACTCCTTTCTAACGCTTATCACAATGATCTTAGTAGGTGATCTCTAAATACTTATAAAGTGAACAGCTGATCTTTTTTTTTCATCTTGCCTGTTAATAGAGGGTACTGGTATAGGAATATTTCCTTCAAAAATCTGGGGCCATCTTGAGAGAAATGCTTATTTATTGTCAAGTGATTGACTATGGGAATGGTGGGAATCGCAGATTCAGTTGCAGGTTGGGAGAAATACTTGAGGTTGGTCAGTGCCTTCGGGCATCTTTTAAATAACACTATGTGGAAGGCTGTATGATCCATGCACTAGGTCTGTGCTATATATGGTCTATTTGGAACCTAACATTTGGTATTTGTGTGTGTGTGTGTGTGTGTGTGTGTGTGTGTGTGTGTTGCATCACAAACTGAACACTGCTTTTAAAACTTTGTTGAGTGGGGCTATAATTCCATGGAAGAGACCACAGAAACAATATGCCCCTGCATACTTGTTCACAATCTCTGAGTTTTTGCTCTCCAAATACATTGAACTCTCAGCTATCATGCAGAGGTTTCACTGGTAGGTTTTAGCTGATCACAAGATAGATATGAATGAGTGGTAGTCACTGTACCACTTTACAAAGTTGTGAATGCCCATGTCCCAGCATAAACTTTAACAGGAATAATGTAGAAAATATTTCCAATTTAGGGTAAAGTTTAGAGTAGATGATATCTATGCAATTCTCATGTTAAAGATTGTATGGTAGAAGTCTCTGTGTGTGTGTGTGTGTGTGCACATGTGTGTGTATGAACAGTCAGTACCATGGACAGGGGTTGCTATCAATTAACTCAGTACTTTGCAACATATTCTGGAACATTCTTGTTCCAGAGTATGACTTATTGGAGCTTATTTAAGCTTTAATTAAAGCTCATGCCTTCTGTTACTTCCCAGCCAATCACTACTTCTGCACAAAGATCATCATCTTAGTAAACTTTCTGATTGAATTAGATTTAAAAATTAATAAAACGCAAACAACAGATACACACATCCCAGAAGTGGCAACTATTACAATTTCCACCCACCCACAGGGTGGAACCTCTCTCCTTTGCTCTTTGTTAAGGGTGAAAGAAACAGAATGTTCAGGTGCTTAATATAAATCTTCACTCCCACTGGGTGTAGGGGTGGTGGTGGTGCCAATCACTCTTGACAGTCAGTGTTGGCTTGTATCAGGACAGCTCTTACTATTCAAATGGCTACAGAACCATGGGCCACCACACTTATTATATATTTATACTGTTTCCTCCTTGGTTCAATGGAATAGAAATATATTGACTTTTCTGTAGTCATTACTGCTTACATTCAAGTCCAGCTCAGATCTGTCTAAAATACATATATAGGAGAAGCAATTTGCTATCCTTTCCCAAATCTAAGGAAAAGATCATGCTCATGGAAATCACCTTTCTTTCATCATTCTCTCAAGTCCTTCAAATCTTCACCTTCAAATAACATTTGTGCAGTCACATGGGAGAATGCCCCTGGCATTGACCTCTTTGACTAAAAGCCTTTTGGGAAATGTAATCTGTGGAACAAAAGCCTGTACACATAGATGTATTATACTTTGCTTCTCACACCTTCTAAATCATACTTATTCAGTACCTCTCATCTCAGAGAGGTTGAATGACTAGCCCAGGGTCAGACCGCTAGTAAGTATGTGAAGCAGGACTTAATTTGATGCTAGATCCAATGAGGCAGCTGGGTAGCAAAGCGAATGGAACACTAAATGTGGTCAAAAGGATCTGAGTTTAAATTTTGCTACTGACCCTTACTAGCTGTGTGACCCTGGATATTTCACTTTACCGCTCTTGAACTCAATTTCCTTGTCTGTAAAATGGCTATAATAATATTAATATTATTATTGACAATGATTAACAATAATAATAAACAATCTCACAGGGTTATTGTGATGTATACATGAGAAAAAATATGTACACTGCAAAATTTAAAGTGTTACATAAATATTAGCTAGTTTTTAAAGTGACTTGGCACTGAAGTTATATAAAACAAGTTATTATTAGTATAGTATCTTCTCAGCATATTACCCTTTTCAAGGAAATAATGGTATTATTAATGTAAAACATTTCTGACTCTGAGTAGTTGAAAAATGTTTTAGAAAAGATTATGGAGCTAAAATCAAAGGTAAAATAACTGTGTTTGTCAGTGCATATGAAGTGCCAAAGGATTGATTTCTGTAGAAGTGCCACACTTTCAAAAACAAGGAAGTTTCCTACATTGCTTTTCTCACTGTGGGGAACAGTTGAGTTGTGGAGAATCTCTTCATATGGGAATTTCCACTGGACTATTTAGAGGTGCTACAAAGTATGAAGGTGTCTGGTTTGGTATTAAGTATGAGTGCTTTGGAAAGAGATGAGGTGGCCCATAGCTGATAGGTCATGTCAGGATGGACAATTCATTTACGGGTCAATTAGTCAAGTTCATGAAGGGATGTAATCCATTCAGCAAGCTTGGATTTCTTCATCCCCTATAAAACAAGGGATTTGGGCTGGAACATTTCTAAAGTTCCTTCCTGTAGTTCCCATTATTTCATCCAATAACCCAAGTGAATAAGTTTATTTTGAGATGTTCATAATATATATATATATATATATATATATGTATATATATATATGCTCATACATGTATGTGTGTGTACACATGTACACATACACTAGCAATTACTACAGCTTAGTAAGGAGACTGTGGTATAGTAAAGAGAGAACACTGAATTTGTATTTAAGACTCTAGATTCAAATCCTGACTCTACCCTTGTGCTAGCTATGTGACAGTGGACAAATTACTGAAATTTCTGAGCCTCAAGTTTTCTCATAGGGTTGGTAGCACCTTCACTCCTTGCCTCACTATGTTGTAGTGAGAAAAGCCCTTTGCAAATCTTCAAGAGCAACATAAATGAGTTATTATTAAATTAAACACAAAACAGCATAGCTGGAAACTTCCTAAATTTTATTTTGAAACATCACAACTCTTTATAGTGAGAGAACTTCAGAAAGAATGTAAATGTCTTCATCAGTGGGACTTCCTGGTCTTACAACCTTAAAATGCTCTGTTTATTTCGTAGTTGGGTTGGTGGTGGTTGGTTTGTTTGGGGCTTTTAGCTCCACCAAATTATCTGAATCATTTTATAAAACAACATAACCCAGGTGGAATTGTTAGAGATAGAATGCAAGCAATGCTGCTGTTGATGATGATGTCTGAAGCACACATATAATGAGCACAAAACATATGCTGCTTTGAGCTGAGATACACTGGACATTAAAAAGCAAAATCAATGCTAACTTCAATCCCAATTTAAATGAATTGAACTTTTAAAAATCTGAGGGACAAAGGAAACATGCTGCCACTGAAAGATTTTAATGTTCATGACTGACATAAGCAAATTGGAACTATAAGAAGGATCAGGGCTGCAAATGGCTTTGAAAGCCATAAATTGTAAAATCAATATGGTAAGCTATTGGAAGCCAGTGTGAAAGGCACAGTACAAGAGTACTATAATGGTCCAACTTGGCTCCCATCAACGTCTGGCATCTGCGTTCTATAAATTAAAATACAGCAGGTTTGGCTTACATTCCAAATATGAATGCTGTACTAACTAGGAAAAGGAAAAATTCTCTAAGTGTCCCTGAAGAGGAGTCCATATCATTTAAATAGGAATAAGCAATATTTTACCCCTTGGTGAGATAAAAGGAAGTAAGAAATACCCGTGCATAACTAAGACTAAGACAAGGGAGAGAGAGAATGAATAAAGGATGCAAAAGAAAGACAGGTAGTTTTAAACAGGGATTAGAGATTAGACATAGAGGAGAGAGAGAGAAACAGAGACAGAGAGACAGACAAAGAAACAGAGACAGAGAAAAATGCTGAAGTCCTAACAGCATGACAAAACTAGGACCAAATGCAATGACTGTCCCAGACCTGTCCCCCTCTTTTAAATCAGTTTTTAAAACAGCCATTTAACCAGGGTACTCAAAGGTGAAGGAAATAAACAATTCATCTCGTCTACCCAGGTTTTTCTACTTCTATTTCATCTTTCCCTTCACAAAATAAAGTACAATGACATTAAAGATGATAGAGTCCTTCATTTTGCCTATGAGCACATGGAGGAACTGGCTTTCTCTTCTTCTTACAACTTCTAGTGTTCCTTTCCTTCTGCTCCTGTGTTCTATCATAGCCATGGCCATTATATCCTCCATGTTTGGGAGAGCAGGGCAAGTCGTCTCCATAGTTGAGCCTCACTCACTTAACCTAAACTCTACACAGAAAGAACACCATCTTTCCATGAATAGATTGACTAGCCTTTTGTTAATTATATCCTGTGTTCCAGGCACAGTATTAGGTGCTAGAGATACAAAGGTAAAAATTATTTGGAGCAAAGAAAAAACTGCCTTCTATCAAATTCATTCCACCTCCCCCATCCAACTATAGCAAAATAGTTAAGGTTTATTTGTATTCTTAAAAGACCTGTGTTGCTTTGTTTATTTGTATTCTCAAACCACTTATGTATTTGGGTTTGCTTCCATTTTAAAGTCATGTATGTTATTTTTTTTGGAAACCTAAGATTTTGTTAAACAAAAGTTTTCTTTCAAATTTTTTTTAATTAAACACACTCTTCATCATTTTGCTCCAAATAATCTGTCTGGAGTATTTTTTTCTCTAGCCCTTTGAAAGTGTATAAAGTTAAATTAGGACAAATTGTCAATTACACTTAAATCTTAACAAATGTCCTGATTAAAATTGCAACTCTGATACAAATAAATTATATCATTTGCATATGTATTAATACTTCATATATTTAAGATCACATTTAGGTAAAAACACATCCTACAGTCCCATTCAAAATAGCTTATATTTCTGTAACCTGACATATCATACGCAGGAATTAAACATAAATGAAGAATTAATTGGTATACCCTGTGAATGACAACTTGAAAGATGAAAAAGGCAATAAACTTGTAAATTAAAATGTTATTTCTAAAGAAGATTAACACCTGTCCTTTAATTTGTAGTCTTTTGATTTTTATTTTCCTTTGAGTAAAGAAATGTAGGTTTTCATGCAAATAACGTTTATACAAGGTAGGACAGAAGAAGTGTCATCATAATATCTAAAAATATCACCCTTTCCCTGAAAATATATGTCAATTTACAAGAGCCTCTTCCCTCCTATTATTACTGAACAATTTTCCAACTTACTGGCAGCTGCATACTTGCTATACACTGAACAAGTTATTTTCCAAATCTTTTTCCTGGGTTCATTTCTCATTCATGGTCATCCAAAGTATGGATGCAATCTTGATCATTTGAATTGCTTTTATACTTTCAGCCATACCTGGGTCTCAAGAATGTTAATCTTGCCTGTATGTTTTAGAGAACAGTCAAAAAAGGAGGCTAGAATATGATGCAAAAGGAGATGGCCATCAGCTCCATCCCAAAGATAAATAGATGTTTCTAAAGAAAATATTTAAATTAAGAAATGTCATGTGGCTTGTAAAGAATAAATATTTACAAATTAGTTGTAATATTTTCTTGAGCTCCAGGCAGTGTACTGCCACCGACCTCGAAAATGAAGTAAGCACAAAGGTGGTACAGTGGATAAAGCACTGGGCTGGGAGTCAAGAAGACTCATCTTTCTGAGTTTAAATCTAACCTCAGATACTTGCTAGCCATGTGACTCTGGACGAGACAAATAACTCTGTTTGCATCATTTCCTCAACTGTAAAATGAGCTGGAGAAGGAAAAGACAAACCACTCCAGTATCTTTGCCAAAAAATCAAACAAATGGTGTCATGAAGAGTCAGGTATGACTCAACAACTGCAACACAAAGGTACCAATATAATTGCTACTGCTGTCATAGGTATTACAAAAGATTTGGTAACATCATTTCCATATAGACACTCAGACTGATTTCTTGGATATGGAAAGCCTCTGGTAAAGAAAGGGTTTTTTTTTTCCTAAATGGCTTGAGTTTAGATTTCTACCAGGGATACTCTAAGGAGTACATATTCAACTATTCCTCATGCCCAGGAACTTCTCAAGGTTGAACAGACCCAAATGAGGGTACTAACATCACTCTATCCCACAAAGGTATTCTGTGACAATATATGATCTGGCCTGGAATAGACTCACCTCAAAACCCATTTATAGACAGATTCTCTGCGTCTCAGGCTCTAGAAGAGTCCTAGAGTGCAAACAAAACAAAAGGCCTTTAGGAAGCTGATAATGCACTCTTTCTAGATTGAAGAGGGAAAAATGAATCTTCTCAGTATTGCTCGAGGTCCCATGTGTTAGTAGGTTCTCCCTGAGAATCTCTAAATGTAGTGTATATGCATGAAAAATAGAAATAATTTGGCTTTCCATCTGCCTCTTGAAAAAGAGTTCTTGTGAATGGTAAGGAGTTAACATTTATAAAAGGATTCTAGGTGATGAGATGAAAGAATTTATGTAAAGAAAAGGTCTGAGGATCCATCAAGAAGCAAGGCCTAATTTTTTTTTCTCCCCAGTTTCCCATTATCCATCAACAGCTGGTGAAAAGGCTCTGTTAAAGCAATTAAGCCTCACAACCCTGGCCCTGAAGTTATATTGACATTCAGTGGATGATAACAGAGGTGCAGTGACTGAATTCCGAACTTCAAAGAAATATCATATTTAAAACTATAAGGGACCTTAGAGCTTATTGAATCCAATCCATTTGTTTTATAAATAGAGTTCCATTGTCACTTTCAGGGTGGTATAAAGTGCAGGATACACCATCTTCTCTGATTCTTGACCTACTAGCCACATTTCTGCTGATCCTTCCTCAAGGAGGTCCAAAATTCAATACAAGGAGTAAATTAACATAGATAGCATTTATCTATACAGAATGCAAGACAAATAACCAAAGTTAACAGAAACAACAAACACTCAAACTTCCTATTTCCCAAACAACCATGCCCCAGATTCCCAAGTACTGAAAGTTTCAAGACCACTTCAAGATCATAGATGCTGATCTGCCTGATATTATAAGTTAGGGCTACAGGGAAAAGGGTGTTTGAACCTGCTTGTTTACATTACCCCATGTTGTCTTATCTGTCTTTCACTATAAGTGAGGGGAGAGTAAAGAGATGCTAGAAACTTTTCCATCAGAAAAATGTGATTCCTGAAGAACATTGGTTCTTAATGTGTTGTAGGGGCAGGTTGGTGGTGCAATGAATAGAGCGTTGGGCCTGGCATCAAGAAGAAGTAAGGTTAAATCTGACTTCAGAAACTTACTATTTGTGTGACCCTAGGCAAGTCATTAATCTCTGCCTCAGTTTCCACAAGGATAAAATGAGCTGGAGAAGAAAATGGCAAACCACTCCAGTATCTTTGCCAAGGAAAAACCTCAAATGAGGTCACAAAGAGTTGGACATGAATGAAACAACTGAACAAGAACAAGAACAAGAATCTCAGTACCCTAAAGGCAACTTTGGATACTGTGGAACATTTTAAAAGTTCAGATTGATACTTCTGGAACTGAAGGGACACCCTCTACTACTGATTCTCTCTTAGGGGAGAGAAAGAAACAGAGATAGACAGACACAGAGTGACAGAGAGACAGAAATGAGAGAGGAGAGTAACTGTATTAATCGCTTACTGTGTACTAGACACAGTTCTAAACCCTGAGAATGCAAATACAAGCCAACAATGTATTTCCAGCTGTCAAGAAGCTTATAAGTCAATGTGGGAAGGACAACACAGAAAAGGGGTTTGGATTTGCTGTTCCTGAGGAACTAAAGGTTCAAGGCACTAAAATCAGGTCCCTCTCACCCTTCAATATCATCTTGTTGATGTCTGTCTCACCTGTCTTTTACCTAGTCATCTTGTGTTCCTCATCATCTGCTTCTTTAAATGAATTCACACTTTTTAAAGAAGATCTATTTGATTTAAAGCAGGGGTGGGGAAGCTGCAGCTTCGAGGCCACATGTGGCCCTCTAGGTCCTCAAATGCAGCCCTTTGACTGAAAACTTGGAGTTTGAATTTTGTCAAAGGGCTGCACTTGAGGACCTAGAGGGCCACATGTGGCCTTGAAGCCACAGGTTCCCCAGTCCTGACTTGGAGAGTCTCTACCTGTTAGTTGTGGACACAGAAAAGGGTTTTCTTGTATCCAGATGAAATTGAAACTCAGAAGGGGAAGCTGGAATGTCCTAGGTCATATATATGTGTAAGAAAAATTGCACATAATCTTTGATTAATAGATATTTTACTAAGTTGAATTGAGAAAATCAATGTCACATTAACAGTAGAAAGTCTCTGGTGACTTGCAGATTACTTACCCTCTTGGGGAAGAAAATCATCTATCAATTGCTCATGCTGTAAAATATTTGGGGTGAGGAGACAGATTGTGCCAAACTCACATAACCTCCAAAGCATTTTCCTCTGATTTTTGATACCCTGGACTCTCATTTCAAAGAATGACCTCTATTATCAACATTGTCAGCTAGTCAATCAGAAACACTTATTGACTGACTCTTGTCCTCTAAGAAAGGACAAGACCATGTCTTTGACAAGGCACCATTCCCTGCTTTGCATATGTGTCAACAAATCAATCAATACTTTTTTGTGTGCCTACTATGTACAAGGCATTCAGTCATCATTCCCACAGCTGCCAGAACTTTTCATGCCTCCGGGCTAACAGACAAGAAAAATTTGCTTTTTGAGAAAAGGATTTTTTCACCCCTTGTAAGCACCTGATGGTTGACAAGGGAAATAAAAATTAGATGACAGAACATTCTGACAGACATTCTTTCTATCTTTAATTCTTGGAGTTTAGCTGTCTCTTCATTTGTAGGTGGTACTGTGGTAAGAAGATGTTTACACTCCCTTCACATGGGAATTGTGGCCTAGATTCTAATCCCCCCTCCAGCACTTCTGTTTATCTCTTCAAGGAAGCTTTCCTTAACTTCTAAAGGAGCTCTGTGCTTGAAGAAGTATAAGAGTCATGTCTTGAAATCTTATGGGTATACAGAAAAGTTTGGACTCTAAGTCTTTGAAGTCTGTTCTGCTTCACTTTGGTATATTAGTCTCTCCTGTTTTAATACCCATTTCCTATGGGAGTGGTTTTTTGAGGTAATTAGCTGTTAATTTAAGTAATATTTTAAAGTACTGCTTATTTATGTAATTAGTATAATTGTGTGATTAATATAAATAGGTATAATCACACAATTATAGTTCATCATAAATTAATAAAATTCTTATAAAACAGCTTGTAAATATATTGTATTCATGTAGAGGTGGTTGCTTTTCCCATAATGATTTGACAAATTAAAGTATGTTTTCTCAGTTTCCACAGTCACTGAATTAACATTAGGAAATTTCTCTTTAGGTAACATTATGTCAAAAACTCCAATTCTTTTCAGGGGGGTGTGGTTTGATTCTACCACACCAGCATTTACTCAGCCTTTACTTCACTGAGGTTGTTAACTGTATTAGGAAAATTTGATTTGTCTAGATGTCATGCTTGTATAGTAAAAATAAGGCTAAACATATATCAATAACTTTTTGGAGTGATGGGCAACATCTGAATTTCTGTAGGTAGGAAGTATAAGCCAGAGGATTGCTTATGGTCACTCCATTATGAAGTTGAGAGTAGATCTCACTGGATTTACATTTTTTTTCTTCAAGATCACTTTTTTCGTCTCAAGTGATCATTGAGAAAAAATAAATACATATCATCCCTTCTACTGTTTTGTCTTTGTAGCAAATGAAGACTTAGAGCTTGATGTTAGAAGAAAGTAAACCTGGAATGATCCCCTCAAGCCAAATATCTAACAATAGCCCCTATAATATAATCATACCCCTATCTCTACCAGGTGCTTTGGACTTTGGAAAGGAATGAGAATAAAGAAGAAGGAAGAGTGGGAATAAAAGAGAAGAGGATTATTCTTGAATTTGCTTTCTTTCAGAAATAGGGACAAATCAAAAGAATTTAAGCACTGTTCCTCTTGGCTTCTACTTTCCTTCCAAAAAATTCCCCTACACCTGCCGTATACAACCTCATTCAAGCATTGACTATGTAGCAATCAAGAGATTGCTATTATTTATCTCTCTTTGACTTTAACAAAAAATGTTTCCAAAAAAGAAAATGACATAAAGGTAAATACTTTTCAAGGAGAAACCTAAGCAATTAAAAATCAAAAATTGCTTCTGACCACTTTTGCAAATCAAGGCTTTATGTACTTAAAAAGGAATCCTCAGGATAAAAAAAATTTTCAAGTCAAAAGATCATCCAAATACTTGTCTTCATAATCCCAAGTTTTGGAGTGAGTGATTGCATCTTTCCCTTTTCAACCAAAAGTTCTCTCTTATAGGAATAATAATGACAGAGAAACAGACTTTGTTTTGCTTAACTACCTTTCAAAATTTCAATGAAGTTTCTTTAATGAAATTTACAAAAGCTGCAAAATCCCAAATAACCCTAAAGATGGTACAGATAGAAAAAATAGTTCTATTTCTCTTCAGTTACTGGAATATAGACCCACTTTTTGAATGTAAATTTTCTTCCAGTGATGTGTGACTGGAAATCATGGGATGGTATAGTCTCCGAAGAAATTATCTTGAAGATCATCCAAAGGACAGTGGAGAGGTTCATAATGGTTTTGAGCAGGCTGTAAACATACTAACAATAAGCCACATTGCTGAAGATGGCGGCGTAAATGCTGTCATCAGAAAAAAAAAAAATTATGACCAGAATTATCCACATCAGGTCAACCAAATATAAAGAAGAATTCCAGTACATTTGGTGGAGCAGTTGTGGTAAATTTGTGGAAATACATGGTTTCAGTCACATAGATTGGGCAGACATGGATTAGTTATAATCTAAATCATTAATGAGAACCCCCATTTCTAAGAGATCACAGCTCCATTTGGAATATTGTGTATTTTGCACATTAGAATTATTCATTACTATAAAAAACAAGCTCCTATAACCACTGAGGATTAAAATGGATAACACACTTCTTCTCTGGAGATAGTAAAAAAAAATAAATGCAAATGAGTGTTCCAAGTAAGACCTAATGGAACTGTTCAAATAGGCTTGTTGAAATCTGACCCATAATTGTGAATGTACCAGAATGTTGTCAATTTTACTTCCCACTGCTAGTTGATCACCATAGGGTGTAAATAGCTGTGGAGTACATAATTGGTGCTATGGTTCCACAAGTAGTGATTTAAATTCAGTACTTCTTGGCTTCTGTGAAATCATATACATTAGTAATAGTAAAATTACAGAAAGGAGGAGATGCTTTAGAAACATCTTTCAAATTTGTAAGTTTTATTTATTTTCTCCCCCAAACTATGTTAACCTTAAAACACTACATGTTTAGATTTTCAAAGATTTACTTTTAAGCCTATCTTTCAAGCTATAGCCTTTTAAATGCAATATTGCTTAATCAATTAATAAGATTCAACATCCTACTGAAATCCAGGCTATTAGCAGTAGAATCCTTTTGCTGTGTTTTTGAAAGCAGTTTAAAATGATAACCTCAGGCCTCTTTAACCCAATGCAATATGATCTGGATCTTGGATGAAACATACTCTATGACTGAGGTAAAGGAAAAGACTGTCAAACCAATTTTCCCAGGTCACCAGGCCCCTTTCAATCAGTGAGGCAGGGACTGCAGTGTCACTGACCCAGAACTATGTAGATTGCGCATTAGCATACTGTCTGATCAGACTAATGCATTTTAATGCCATTCACTTTGTTTTATCCTGAGAAGGGAAAGGGAGAAAAAGTAAAAGGTTACTATTTTGGATGTGTCATTGGCAACTTTTTGACCCAGATTCTCGGAATTCCTAAAATATTGCTGGCTTTAAGAGAGACATCTATGGAAGTTTTCACTCAGGGTAGACCCAGAATTGAGAGAAGCAGCATTTGGGGGGCTGGGTAGCAGAGGACAGAGAATCTCACAGTAAGGCATACTGGTGCTCCCCCTAAGCTGTGAATCATATACATCTTTCCTGTTAGGTACAAAACAAAGTGTGGCTCCAAAAGGTTTAACTCGTGGTCAAGAGTATGCTTTCTGAGATTAGAGGGAAGATGAACCTCCTTAGCCTCCTCCTAAGGAGAACTAACAACAGAGGCTACTCCACCATAGAGGCAACCTGTTCTTAAGAGCAAAGGTGTGGCAAGATAGCCTAGATCGTACTTTATGTCATGCTCAAATCTCACAGTATCTCCTTTTCTTCAAACCCTGGAGAAACTACTACCCAACGATCTCACTCTCCTGATTGGTAACAGCCTCTCCCTGACCACTATTTCAGGAAGGAAGAAAAAATGCCATGTTTTACTTCCATAGTGATGCTCTGGCCATCTCTTCCTTTTCCTTGAAGGCTGTCTTGTCCCAGGATGGGTCTTCTTTTCTTCTCACCTCCATCCCTAGCTCTGAGACTATGAACCATGATCATATCTGTCCCATCCATTGCTCCTAGATGGGATATTTCAATCTACTTCCCTATAGCCCACCCTCTATCTCTGTGATTTTCTACACCAGAGTGCCACATCTTGGCCAGCACTTCCTTTATTTGTTGTCTTCCCCACAGGATTATAAACTCCCTGAGAGCAGGGACTATCCTTGCTTTTTGTATTTGAATCCTCAACACTTAGCACAATGCTTGACACGTAGCAAACACCTAATAAATGCTTTTTCCTTTATTTATTCAGCTCTCCATCTATTGAACTGAAAAGGTCTGTAACTTTTTGGAACAGAAAGAGAACAACTCTTAGGAAGCAACCACATGCAACACAGTTAGACTCAGGTTGATGATTGCAGTGCAACATCCCTCCCCCTCCCTCTCCCTTTTCAGCATCCCCCCCGGAAAACAAACGAAATCAGTCTGGTGAATTATCAAGGAAGGATTTGATGCTGATGACTTGATCAGTTGTCCTACTTTGATGGGGAAAACAATTACAAAGTTGGAACTCTAAAATTGCAGAGCACAAATGTTTATGAAAGACTTCTTACACTGAAGAGCTCCATTGACACTTGTTTGGTATTTCTTCCTTGGCTGATTATTTCTGTCTCCACCTGGGTCAAAGCCTTAGGTACTGGCATTAGAGAGACATATAGTTTTCCCAGGAGAACAGTGACCTGTGGGCCCATCACCCAATGTTCCCATTAGTTGTTATGTATCTGAGGAGAGAAAGAAGTAATAAAAGGACTAACTTGTGCTGGACAGGTTAATATAGTCAGCAACCACTGTTAATGACTAGCCCCAAACTGTGTTAATTAGGTTCGTATCTGAGCATGTGGATTAATGCCTTCCAGTAACCTAAATTGCTTAGTGGAGGAAAAGTTTCTCTCTTGATGTCTTCTGGAGGTCTTGAGTGCTTTCACCTTGATATCTACAGGGGTGCTCTGGAGCTTCACCCCTCTCTAAAATGTTCTCAGATATACCTACCTCCAAAAATCACCTTTATAAGTTGGAGGGGTGCATAGAAAGATAACAATTCTGAAAAATATCCAGAGATTCCACTGGGCCAAAAGTTTAACATGAGTTGTCAGTGATGAAGGATCAAAAAATAGCTAATGCTACTTTGGGATACATTATGAAGATAATGGATGGCTTACTACTTTGGGATCAGAGAAACATGGTGGTCAATGAATAAATCAATCAATCAACAAGCACTTTTTAAGTACTTCCTATGTATCAGACACAAAGTTTATAAAAAATGAGCATTTGTTTGCTCAATGAATGAAGCTCTTTGATCTTTACATTAGAGGAGAGGGCCATGTCCTCTGGCCTAACTTGTGTACACACCAACGTGTCAGTATCCTTTCCAGGGCCCAATGGTCTGGTTATGGTCGGGGAGTGATGAGTCTCGTTCTGTCTTGCTTTTAACACTGCAGTGGAGACAGTGCTGGGCCTGGAGAAAGGAAGGGCTAAGCCACATCCCAATTCAGACACTTACTGGCTGTGTGAGCCTGGACAAGTCATTTAACCTCTGTCTACCTCAGTTTCCTCATCTATAAAATGGGAATAATAGTAGCACCTTCCTCCCAGGGCTGTAGTGAGGATTAGATTAGATAATATTTTTAAAGCACTTAGGCTAGGATCTGGAACATAGTAGGCACCTAACAAATACTCATTTCCTTTCCCTTCCTTTCTCCTTCTCTTCCTTCCTCCCTTCTTTTCTCCCTCTCTCCCTTCTACCCTAACTCTCCCTTTCTCCTTCTCTTCCTACCTTCCTCCCTCCCTCTCCTATTTCCTTTCTTCTTTCCTTCCCTCCTTCTTCTCTTTTTCCTTCTCTCTCTCCTCCCTTCTTTCCTGTTCCCTCCTCCCTTCTTTCCTTCCCTCCTTCCCTCCTTCCTTCCTTCACTCCTTCTTTCCTTCCTTCCTTCTTTCTTTCCCTCCTTCCTTCCCTCCCTCCTTCCTTTCTTCCTTCTTTCTCTCCTTCCTTCCTTCTTTCCTTGCTTCCTTCCTTACTTCTTTTCTTCCTTCCTTCCTTCCTTCCTTCCCTCCTTCCTTCTCTTTTCTTCCTTCCTTCCCTCCTTCCTTCTTTCCTTCCTTCTTTTTTTCTTCCTTTCCTCCTTCCTTCCCTGCCTCCTCCCTTCCTTCTTTCCTTCATTCCTTCCTTCCTTTCCTCTTTCCTTCCTTCCTTCCTCTTTCCTTTCTTCCTTCCTTCCTTCCTTCCTTCCTTCCTTCCTTCCTTCCTTCCTCCCTTTCTTCCTTCCTTTCTTGCTTCCTTCCTCCCTTCCTTCCTCCTTCTCTCCCTCCCTTTCTTTCTTCTCCCAAGTAGAGGGTGGAATTTCAGATTGAAACCAGAGTACGGACATCATTGCTTCTCCCAACTACTTTTTTAAAAAAAAATTATTTCATTTTTAATTTATGCAATGAAACAAGCAGTTCCACAATATAGTATAACCAAAAAAGGTGATTGCACATGAAGCTGCAAATCTGTTACATAAAACTTGCTGTTTCTTTTAAATAAAGCTATGTAAGTTTCTTTGTTTCCATTTTTTCCTCCCACCTCCCCACTCTAGAGATGGCTAACATTAAGCACATGCACACACACATACACACACATATGTAAAATCATTCTATGTGTACTCTTATTTATCAGTTCTTTCTCTGGATGCAGATAGCATCTTCCTTGATATGTTCTTTGTAGTTAATTTGGGTATTTATAATAGCCAACAGTTGCCCATAATTTTGTGAACTCTATGTTTCATCATTTACAGAGACTAGATGTGAGGAGGAAGGCATTATAGTCTGTTTGTCTTAATCAAGGATCTACACACTAGGCACTAAATCAGATTTACTTCTTGTTTGTGCACAGCCCAGGTGCTAATGATGATTTTTACATTTGTAGATAAAGGTTTATTGTATTTTAAAATATAAAAACATTCTTAACTACCAGGCCATATATACAAAAACTGGTGGAAGGCTGGCTGTTGGTCATAGTTCGTGGGTCCCTTTCATCAAGGCAGAGGACAAAAGAAATAATAGAAGATTGGATGTACCTTCAAGGTATCTAATATTTAAAGATTAAAAGCTACTGTTCTGGGCTTTGGTTGTTACTGCAAAGGGCCTGATGCAGTGATTACCAAACTACATTACCAGGTTTTCTGTCATATATGCAGGACCTTTTCTAAAATTCACTGGCAGGTAGCATATCCTTCATATGTGGCTGTGATCTGTTTCAAAAAAGGTTAGATGTTAACTTGTGGGTCACACAGCTCAATGAAGGATAGATTTGTGTGGATTAAGTACAGGATAATAATTATAACCATAACAACAATAGTAATAATAATCATGTGTACTTGGCAAAGTGCCCATTGCATTGTGCGTACTTAATAAAATTGTATTCCCTTAATAATAATAATATTATAATAACTAGCATTTGCACAGCACATCAAGATTTGCAAAGCCCTTTGTGCATGTCATCTCATTTGAAATACATATTGAACTTTAGCAAGCAAAGCAAGGATGAGCGTATGATATATTTTGAATATAGGATAGAATTTACATTATTGAATGTAAAATCAAGGAAAAAAAAGAAGAGAATACTCCAGTTATCTCAGTAGCATGTTATTTAATGACAATTCTATGGTGTAACTTTCAGTTTAACCTCTGGAAGTGGTAAGTGGATGGTGAATGAATAATGAGGTCTGGGGCTTAAAAAATCATTTTCTCACGTGAATGTGGAAAATATGGTAAATCAGTGTTCTCAGAGAGAAATTAGCTGGTTAGAAAGCTCCACCAGTTAAAATTCTTTCTGAAGGAAAAAAAGAGTAAGATGCCTGAACATAGATATCTTCTGGCATGGTTTGAAAGGAATAATCTTTCTCAAGGCATCTTTACTAATGATGCTAGTGATGAATCATTGCAGTGAAACTATGGCATAATGGGAAAAGAAATAAATGGGGAGTTAATTGGAAGACTTGGTTTTGAGTCCCATTTCTTCTACTTATTGTTTCTATGACCCAGAGAAAGTCATATAACCTCTCACAGTTGCAGTTCCATTATCTACAAAATGAAAGTAATAGAATCATTAGCTTTAGAGCTAGAAGTAACCTAGAATAAGCAGAGAATTGCAGAATTAGAGTTACAAGGGACTTTGGTGGTCTAGTCCAACCCATACACAAATGGAATCTGCATTGTAATATAGCTGATAAATGAATGTCAAGCATTTGTTTAAACTCCTCCAAGGAGGAGGAATTCATTGCCTGTTCAAACAAACCATTACATTTTGGGACAGCTCTAATTATGTGGCCGTTTTTTCCTAACCATGTGTCAGTTTGCCTCTACACACTTTCCACAGTTGCACATTGTTCCTGGTTTTGCCTTTAGGTCAGATAAAACACGTATAATCCCTTCTTTCATGAAATCCTTTCAAATACTTGAAGACAACTTGTAATGGCAAGCAGGATGGGACTTTTTGCTGTTTTTTGTTTATGAGTGCTTCTCAGCACTAAGGCCATCAAGTGCCTTTGAGTCTTGCCTTTGTTTCAATCAAGAGTCTTTGATTGAATTGTGAGTCTTTGATGACCTGCTTAAGTCATGGGAAGGCCTAGGTCACATGGTTTGAGTCACATGGTTGTGATGCCCTCTGACCCTGAAGAAGTGTATATATACTCTTATGTTCGCATTTTGCTTGGGGCTCACTCATTGAAAGAGCATTATTGTGATTTCACCAGACAATATCCTAGATAGCTCTTAAGGGGCCCCCCAGCTTTTAAAACCTAGATGTTGGTGCTTCTCTCTCTGGTAACTGTATATGTATTGCTATGGTCAAACAGTTAGAAGCCTGATGGTTGATTTGTGTTTATTTGCTCTGTTTATATAATTTCTGCTTGTAATTTCTGTTTGTGTTTTCTCTGAAGTTCGGGTTGCTGGCTTTTCCCCCTGAACTAAGTGAATGATATATGTATGTTTAATTAAAGTAAGATTGTTAACCCCTTAAAGTTGCTTTCCTTAGAAAAGCAGATCAAAGAATCTGTGCTAGCAGCCCTCCTGTGTGCTGGTGTTATTTGCCTTACACAGCCATAGTAGCTGCAAGTAACGTTGTTGTTACATGACTATTATGTCCCTGGAGTCTTCTCTTCTCAAGGCTAAACATGCCCAGTTCCTTCAATTCATGCTTATATGTCATAAACTCAAGATTCTTTACCATCCAAGTTGCCCTCTCCAGCTTATCAATTTCCTTATTAAACCATGATACTCAAAACCAAACAGGTCTCCAGATCACCCATATGAGGTTGCAACCCACAATTTAAATGCTGAAGGGGTCATGAGTGGAAAAAATTTTAAGAAGCCCTGCTCTAGATGATGCCTGATCAGGGTAGGACACAGGGGGACAATCACCTCCCTAATCCAGGAATCTGTATCTTCGTAATATATCCCAAAATAGCATTAACTATTTTTTGCTCCTTCATCACTGCTGACTCATATTAAACTTGTAGTCCACCAGAATCTCCAGAACTGTTTTCTTTCAGAACTGTTGTCTTTCTATGCACCCCTCCAACTTATAAAGGTAATTTTTTGTACCTAAGTGCAAAGCTCTGCATTTTTTCCTATTGAATTTTATCTTACTAAATTTGGTGCAGTCCTCTTCCCTGAAAAAGTTCCTTAGAATCCTGACTCCATCATCCAATCCTGTAGCTATTGCTTTTCATCTGAAAAGTGGACCATTTATTCTTTTTATCTAACTCATTGATTTAAAAAAATGTTAAATAGCAAATCTGAACACAGATCCTGAAGGTTTCCCACTAGAGTCTTCCTGTCACATTGGCACTGAAATATTAACAACTTCTCTTTGAGTTTAGGCACCCAGCCAATTCTGAATCCATTTGATTGTGCTATCATCTAATCTATTTCTGTATCTACCTCATGAAAATAATATGATACATTATTTCCAAAACTTTGCTAAAATCTAGATAAACCCATATCCATTCTATTCCAATCATCTACTAGTTTAATAATGTGGCTGAAAAGGAAAACGAATTTATCCTGGCATGACCTGTTCTTTATAATCACTGCTTTGCCTTCTAGAATTTTTTTAAGCCATTACTTTAATAATCCTTCTAGAATGTGCCCCAAAATCAAAGTCAAGCTCACATGCCTATAGTTTACAGGTTCTGTTCTGTCTCTCTCTGTCTCTCTCAGTGTTTCTGTGTTTCTCTGTATCTCTGTTTCTTTTTGTCTATGTCTCTCTGTATGTCTCTGCCTATCTTTGTGTGTGTGTGTATGTGTGTGTGTGTGTCTGTGTGTCTGTGTGTCTGTGTCTATGTCTATATCTCTCAGTGTCTATCTGTCTCTCCCTTTCTCTGAAAATAGAGACATTGTGTGGTTTCTTCTCTTACTTTCTGTGATCTTTTAAATGTTACTTTTCAGCAGCCACATCTACTAGTTCTTTCAGAACCCAAGGATGTAGTTCATCTAGAGCAGGTTACTTGTGTTCATCAAGGGTAGCTGGGAATTCTGTTACTATCTTTCTTTTCTTGCATATCAATTCCATTAGCAATTTTTGTTCTGTCATTTTCAGGATTTTATCGTATGCAGAGAAAACATAAAATAATAATTGAGCGGCTCTTCCTCATTTCTATTGTCATTTTTCATTATCCCACACACCCCAAGTAAAGATCTCTACCTTTCTTTGAGCCTTCATTTTCTCCCAAATTCACTTAAAAAATCTTTTTTATCATTCTTATCCTTTCTCACCAGACTCAGTTTATTTTGTGATTTAGTATTCCTGACACTATTTTTACAAAATAAGATATCCATATATCTATTCTTTGTTATTTCAGTTTGCTTGCATCTTATCTAGTTTATTTTTAAAATCAAAATTGTTTGGTCCCTATACATCTACTTCAGTTTCTTCAGACAAATCTCAACTTTCCTCCTCAACAGTATTGTTTGCCTTTGTGTCTGCAAAATTTCCTTCTTCAGTATGTCCTATCCCTCCTGAACTGAATTCCCCTTATACATTTTATTCCATGGAGTTCTACCTAACTTTCCTCTAAACCCTTTTAAATATTTTTTTTTCCAAAACTTGGGTTACATTGAGAATACGCCCAGGTTTCCTCTCCTTTTTTAACACAAACCCTAGGATAGAGCAATCATTTCCTCCAAGGATCCCATCATGTCTGTTCTAGCAACCACTTCCTCATTTTGAGAATTAGATGCTCAATAGAATGTCCTCTTGTAGCTTCTGCCATCTCCTGAAAGGTCGAATTATCAACAAATTAAACCAGGCAAGCTATTCTGGTTTTTGGCAGTGAAAACTCCAGCAGATATCTGGATAATTGAAGTCTCCCATCATTACTATAACATCTGCCTCCATTCCAAGCTTGTGATTCATTTTCCAAACTTCTCATCCATCTCCTCTTTTTGTTTGGGTGGTCTATAGTATACTCTATTGACAAAATGACTTTTGCTTCTCCTTCCTTTGAGTTTCACAAAGATAATATTACACAGAGTTGTTGTGCATATCAAATTAAACAAAACATAAGAAATGGTTTAAGAAGTCCTATGTAAATGTGCTATTATCATTATTAATAAAAAGGATGAATTGTTGACCAAGTTTATAATGGCCATAGAACAGCATTTCATTGATTTGCAGAATTGTTACATATGGTTTGTTTGAATGACCTTCTACCTAGGCTCATATTTCATATGTAGCCACATACTGATACATACTCTTAAATACTCAATATGAGCAGAAGTACTAGATAACTGGAGGGAGTTCTGCACCTTCTGTAGTAGCCATGGTGTATTGGTTAAACAACTGAAGGACTTTGACTCTTAAGGAGATTCTCTAAGTATTTGTTCATGCTTTCTGTAATACAGAGATATTCTGGATTAAGATAGTAGAAATTCAACCATTGGATTTGTAGTTCCCTAGAGTATGTCAAATCAGTCTTGGTAGATAACCAGGTTTTGACCCATAGGATAGTTATTTTCAGCTATGGTCACCTTGCTGGAAAGATAAGATTGGGAACAGATGAGAAAAATTCCAAAATAGTGAGACATAGAATTGGTTCCATGACAATTTTTAGATAATTTATGTTTATGGTTAAAAAAGTAATTGGGAACCCAAGTATTTGGGAATAAAGATGATCACGCATCAAAATGTCAAAAAAAAAATCCAAGGCTGGTTGAATGTCAGAAGTGTAATGGAACATTTGGTTCTTTCTTAGTAAACTAGGCATAGGAAAGACTATGGTACTATTAAGTGTATTTAATAGTCTCATAAAATTTAGAGCTAGAAGTTACCTTAGATAGTATTTTCATTTTTTACTTCTGCATAAATAACTAACAATAATTCACAAGTTGATTAATAAAGGAAACCAGATTCTGATATCCCTTCCCAGGTGTCTTCTTCCTAGATTATGTTACTGGACCTTCCTGAATTTGGTTAGGAGCCAGCATAGGTTTTGATTCAGTTACTAGATTTACTTATGTAGGATGCTGGCATCTTATCCAGTTATTGGTGGCATCCATACGTTGGGAGATGATCTAAGGTCTATTTTGATTCATGGATATAAATCCCAGAATTATCCATCCCTGGGATGTGGATTAAATGAAAGGAGGTAACTCATTGGGCCATACACCTGATTAGCATGCTGATTAAGAGATAGGTCTGTATCTAGCTTATCAGAAAGGGCTCAGACCTAAACTCCACATACACATAGGGACCCAAGACAAATGATGCACTAACAGCTATTATGTTCCATAGCACTTTGCTCAAGCCTAACAACCTAGGAAACAGTTTGTGTAACTTCCTTGCATTTGTGAGGTGACATTCTCTTTGACTAATTGTAATTAGCAACTCCATAGGATTTATACATCAAGTTATAGATCAATTGTGTTCAGTGCTGGTCAAGGAAGTTCAAACATGAGGAGTTCTTCATGCTGAGACTTCAAGTATTTGTGCAGTTTAGAGAATTGCTTGTGTAATGAATTCAGCTCTCAGAACCTGATATCTCAGATATTTACATCCCACGAAGAGTTCAGGGCAAGCTATTGAAAACCTGTCTATTGCATTTAATTGCCAGTTTAGAGGATAAGCAAAAGATATATTTGAATTATAGTAGATGTGCTACAGTGGGCACCTGGCATAAGTGGAAGCCCAAGTCATATAAGGCACGTGTCAATAAAATCAGGTAGCTGGCATTGTGGGCATATGAAACCAGGAGGTCAAGGATCAAGGCAAAATGATATATTAAGTCAAACACGTAGTCTTTGATCCAATGTGAGAGAGTATTTCTGGCGGAAGCTATCTAACCTGTTATCTTCCCTGGGAGAAAGATTACTTCAGGAGAATCTGCAGGTATATTAAGAAGGATGTTTGTCCTTAGAGTCCCAAGCTTACACGAGTAGCCTTCTTTGTGGATCTCTCTGTATATTAAAATAGGCTTGCCCCTTTTATGCCAGGCTTAGTGTTCAGGGGTGCATTTGGTCTTTTTTGTCTCCTATAGAGCTGTCATGTTAAAAGGGACAAATCTTCTAAATTGATTTGGATATCCCCAGAGGAGTCCAGATTCTCAGTATCCTTTGAGGTAGTCAAGTAGTTTATTTTCCCTCTCTGCTAATGCATATTTCATCCTTAGTGGTCACACCCTTTCTCAAGTCAAGGGCATGGCCCAGTCTAAGGCAAGGGATACTTCCTGGATTCTCTCTTTGTTACAAGTTTGTTACAAGTATGAAAACTACATAAAATGAAATACCCCCTACATCCCTGACCAGAGAATTACAGAATTACGTTTTTCAAGTTTGGAAGAGACTTAAGAGAGTATATCTGGCCCAATCCCCTTATTTTCCAGATAGGATTCATCCAGATTGAGTTATTTGAGCTTACACATTAAGTCAATGCCGGGTTGTGTGTATTCAATGACAGCCTCGGGCAATGACATTTTGAGCTCATGAGAGCTGAGGAAATGCTATGGCATGTCTTTACTCTTACAAAGTTATCAGCGATTTGGCCCCTCCTTCCAAATATACATTGGTGACAACAGAACATTTTTTTCTCTATCTTTCCCTCTTCCCCACGGAGGAACTAAATGATGATGGTGGCATGAAAATTAGATTAATTTTTTAAAAAGATGTCAAGCAAATTCTTGGAAACTGTCATTTAAGGGAGGCTGTAGTAAACAGTTTTAACTATATAGCCATGCTGTGCTAAATTCTATAGTCTGTCATGTAAAATAACTCCTTGATTATTTCATTTGTTAATTGGATTGCAATTTAAAGTGAAAATAAAGGGCAAATGCGATATTCAGAGACAGAAATAATAGGTAAGATCTTCAGTGCTGACATGAGACTTTTAATTGAATTAATCAATTGCCCACAAGCTATCTATGACACTATTGAATCCTTTGGGGCGTGTCATATTGAGCCCTTCCCCTTGAGGATATGTCCACAGATGCTGAAATATTCACATGTACATAGGAAATTATGAAGGGTCACTTTGTCTGGGAAGACTTTGTGGAGGAGGCGAATCCTGTATTAGAAGGTATGAGAGGGAAGCCATCTAGTTATGAAGGACAACATGAACAAAGCTATAAAGTCAGAGCAGAGAAGAATAAATCAAAACCAGCACACTGGACTGATTCAAAGGAAGCTGGAAATCCTAATTATTTTCTAGAGTTCTCTATACTACTGTTCTGTGACATGAAAATTGGACATTTTCTATTTACCACTATTCTTTGAATTGCCTATTATTCTCTGAGTATGTGAAGAATATTCATTCCTCAAGATATGAGACCATTTAGTTATCTACTATGTCAAAGTGATAACATATTTTATCACCAGCATCATCATAACTCACATTTCTATAGTGCTTTACAGTTTCCGAAGTACTGTGAGCAAAAACTATACAAGAAAAAAAACTAAAAGGAATCCCAAGGTGGTCAGCTTCTTAAGGGTGGCAAAATTTGCCTGAGGCTCAGAGTTTGAAAGGTCAGTTTACAGCAGTTCAGGTATTCCAAGGAAAAAGGAGGACCGGACAGTATTGTTGGGGTTGGAGTTGGGGATTTGAATGGAGCCTAGCTGTCATCCTATGGTAGACCTATAGCTAGGTCAGGTGGTAATAGAACAGAGAGAGTGGAAGAAAGAGGTTTCCTGAGGGGGATGGAGGGGATTGTTTTGTTAGTTCTCAGGTCTTTCTATTAGGATTTAGGAGATCCAAGAACAATATAGGGATAGTAATGGAAACCATCCCCTAACCCAGAGGGCTTGTCCCCTAAGTATCTGACCCAAAGTTCTCCTGACCTCACAACACTTTATTTTCATCTAAGGAGAGGGGGCAGACCAATAATAGGTTTGGAATACACCCTTTCCATCATGATTTATTTGTGGTGAAATATAATGGAAAAGCAGGGGAAGGAAGACAGAGGTACCGCTATCCCTGCTGGAAGTTTATGTCTTACTAGAGACATCTCTGTTTCCTATGTCACAGGGACTTGAAGTCTGGAGGTTGGTCAGGTTAAAAGGGAACCACAAAGAGAGAATGAACAAATGGACAAGTGAATGATAAAAGCCATTTTAAAGCACATACCATGTACCATGTATTTACTTTGCTGAGTTCTGGAGATAAAAATACAAAATGAAGACAGTCCTCTCTGTAAAGGAGCTCATATTCTAATAAAAAGAAACAACATATAGGAAGATCTAGTTTCAGGATGCATGGAAATGCACAATGGTTTTTAGGGTACAGTGAGAGGGTACATGATCAAACCTGGTATTCTAAATGCGTAATAATACAATTTGCCTGGAATGCAGAGGAGAAATGAGGTGGATATACAAACATCTTCATTAGTGACATTTTAGACAATAAAACCATATCAATTCTGATGTTGAATTATTTGACAGGACCAGGGACTTTGGTAGTAAGAACTTTCTTTTCCTGGTCTTCAGTAGCTACAGTTGATGAGGAGGTTGGGGCTAGAGTGTTAGCAAAAAGCAGTTGGCTGGACTGTTTCTCCATTACTACTCATACTGTTCTTGGGTTTATGGTATATGTCCACTTCCACTGCTTCTTTGGATTGAGGACTGCCTTGCAGGAGTTGGTGCTAGGAGACCTCCTTCATTAGGGTTGCTCCATTCCTGAATGATGGTGGCAAGGGTTGATCTAGCGATATGACCAATGACACAAGGTAAGGAGTGGGGAAGTCAACTACTCATGAGACTTTTGCATGTGGATTACTGTACCACATGCATGAGGGTCTGAGATGTGGCAGTAATAATAATGGTCTAAATTCCTTCAATTAGGACAGTTGATGGTGTAGTAGATAAAGAGCCAGGCCTGGAGTCAGGAAGACTCATCTTCTTGAGTTCAAATCTGGCCTCAGACGCTTAGCTATGTGACCCTGGGCAAGTCACTTAATCCTGTTTTCCTCAGTTTCCTCAGTTTCATCCATTAAGTGAGCTGGACAAGGAAATGGAATACCACTCCAATATCTTTGCCAAGAAAGCCCCAAATAGAGTCACAAAGAGTCAGACATGGCTAAAAATGACTGAACAACAACAAGCCAACATCAATTATGCTACATCCTTGTTCTTTCTTGGGGTACCTGCTGCTTCATCTGGGCTACCTTACCTTCCAGTTGGTGGTACATGCTTGGGCATTAGTTGTTACTGAGGGTGGTTGTGGTAATTGCAGGACTTCATCCACGTTAAGGTTATTCCCCTGAAAAATGGCCAGAGTGATTTCAGCAATCCTAACCCCTAAAGGGACCAGGCTAACCCAGGAAGGGGGAAATGTTTCCCCAGGGTGAGGAGTTTTTCACTATTGTTTAACATGGTGTGTCCATGGAGAGATGGAGAGATTGAGAGATGGAGAGATGGAGATCTAGGGTTATTTAACATGACCAGTCCTTGAAGGAGCCAGTCCTTGATTTCCCCATCCTTAAGGCTTTTATTTCCTTAAAAGTTTTTTTTTTCCCTCTCAAACAGTAAACAAGTGTGGGGTGGTAAGTTTGTTACCAGAATATGCCAGAAAGTACCAAAGAGACTCCATTCTCTTCAGCTACTTATTTTCATCTATAAGACCAGAGGCCTCCGCTCTGAAAAGTACTAACCCCTGTTTCTGTATGGATGCAAAATTTTGAGAGACTATCAGAAGACTTGGGTTCTAATCCTTTCTCTGACACTAACTCTAAATACTTGTTGTCTCCTCTATAAATTGAGAAGGTGGACAAAATTGTTTTTAAGATCTCTAAGATCTGCCGGGCTTTTGAGTCTATGAGATTCGAGGTCCATTTTACTCTGCCTCAACTCAGCCTTAAGTTCCTTATGAGTTGAATGAGGCTTCCTCTATGGATACTCAGATTTTTTTCGCCATAAAACCAAGTTGAACTGTCTAGATGATCAATAGGCCATATATACAATAAGGACCTGTTACTTCATTCAGTGTACTTCCATTTCTTCCATTGCAGAAACTTCTCTTTAGCCTAACACAATTTAACTTTTAGTCATAGAGAGTTGCACAGAGTGTACAGAGGGACTTGACCAGGCCCTTCAGTTACCATGTGTTTTGAGCTGGACTTAAATTCAGGTCTTCCTGATTCCAAGCCCAATAATATATTCCCTATGCTATATCACCTCTCATTTCTGTTTTATTATATATAAATATCATTTGAAGTATAACTAGATCATTGTTTATCCACATTAGCTAGCTCATTACCTTCCCCTAATTTACTAGAGAATTAAAACTCCCCTATTTTCTATATCATAAGCAAAAGCTTTGGATGATGAAAATAATTGATTTTATAGACAGTAACTAAAAGATATGTCTTCTAATGCTTAATTAAAATCTTGACTTAAACTAGATTCCATCACACACCCCACCCTACCACAAATAATAGCGAAATCATACGCATGGCTTTTTGTCAGAATATATTTCTTTGTATAAAAACCACAATATTAATTCTACTAAGTATCATCAGAATTCATCAAACTTGAAATAATCTTTGATATATTATTTGCTTGGATTTTTTTGGTTTTCTTTCAGAAATAAAATTACTCCAAGATATGTTAGCGTATGTCCTTTCATTGTTTCTTGATCAGTCTTTGTATTTTGATATATGTTTTCTTGGGGTAGAGACTCAGAGCAGTAATGACCTTGCCAAGGATCAAGAGGTGTGTCTAGAAGAATTATAATCTCTTGTAACAGGATTTATGTGATTACTGTGTAAAACAGGACTTGTTCAGCAATGATTGATGACAATGCTGGAGGTATTGACTGATCATTAGAAATATTTATATGACAGGTCCCTTAAGGTGGTGGTAGAGTTGTAGGAGAGATTAACTGCACAAAATAAAAAAAAAAGTCTTTATGAGTTCTTGGTGAATGATTTGAGTTCCTTTGCAATGTTCTTAATTACATTTTTTCTTCTTTGTTCGGGCTAAAAATGATACATTTGTTTGCCAAACTGAAAGCAACAAATGTCTGTGTATGCATTTCTTTTTGAGGAGTCTTTCATTCTCTTCCTTCACCTTCCCTGCAAGAATACTTATAATTTTAATAGTCTGAAAATTAATCGAAAAGAAAATATAGGATACATTTAAATTAAAAACTACTCCTATAAATTGGTTTCTAAATTTAACATATTATTAGAATTTATTGGGTGTGATTGCTGTCACTCATTGGAAAATTGCAGTTCCCAAACTAAATCATAAATAACCAACAGTCCCATCTGAATTGGGGAGGGGAGAACTCAAGACATTATCTCTTGAATCTAAATCTCATAGACATCTTAATTTGAATCTTGTTTATTGCTAATGAACAAGAGAGCAAGAGTGAGGCAAAGAAAAAAATATCTTTTAAAGGAAGGGTTAGAAAACAGAAAGGAAAAAGTATAGTTCCCAGAGTTTATACAAGTCATCTGCCTGACATAGGAGACTGAGAGGCACCTGATAATATGATTTCCCTCATTGCTCATCCAGAACTCACATTTCCTGCTGTGGTTTCCTATATTGCCCTAAGTCTGTAGCTTTCAATATGTCTCTAAACAACTTTCCTTTAAAAATTAATTTTCCTTGAAATATTCATTCCAGTTAAATTGAAGGAAGTATCTGATGAGTCTCTAAAGTCTTAAGGAGCAGAAAACTTAGAAGGAGGAAGTTTCATTGAGCCATTTAAACAGAACAAATTTTAAGTATGACTTCTATCCCATTTTCCTTTCCCTAGGAGTTTGAAAATCAGCAAATGTTTCAAAATCGACCCTATGTCCTGTATCTATAAAGATGACCCAAAGAGTCATGAAGATTTTATTAGGATATTTTACCATTTACTTATTCTACTATTTTTTTTACTTTATTATTAATCTCCCAGATAGATCCTCAGTTTCCTTATCTATAAAGTGGGAATGATAATGCCTCTACAACTTATTTTGCAGAGTGTTATGAGGAATAAATTAGATAATGCAAAGTGGGGTTTTTAATCAAAAAGGATCACATAAATATTAGCTCCTGCTATTATTACTCTTCTTAGGTCTAAAACAAATTTTAACAGGAGAGTTGCTTCCCTACAGATTTTTCCGATGTGATAAACGACTAAGTTAGGAAAGAGTTAGTTCCTTTCTCCAAGATCCATGAGTGGGTGTTGAATATAAAAGTCACATCATGGTGATTAAGCAAACCTTATCAGTATGCGTAAATATGTTGAATAGTACAAAATCATAACTTTAGCTCATTTGACAGAATGATACTTACATAACCAGTGATGCCAAAGTACCATATAGCTGTGTTGCTTGAAAGATTTCTTTAGCATTAAACATGAGATAAATAAACAAATTCTGAGTACTTCATCAGATGGTTATTTTTTTTTTATTTTTGCTAACACATTGCTTGAAGATAGTGAGACATGGAACAAGCTGCCCTACTTTGTTTCATCATTATTCCATATGAACCTTAGAATTAGAACCTCATGGATATTTATCTATTCTTAGTCATTCATTGAAAAAAAAAAGCTTTTTGATACCTTTTATTGTAAATAACTAAATTTAAAATGCTTGTTCCTTATGTTATACTGGATGGAAGTTAATTGTTAGTTGGATTTAATTATACATCATAGCCTTTGTCCTGGAAAACATCCAAAAAGTAGATCATCTTGGTGTGTAATTTACCGAAACAGTTTCCAGGCAGCCTGCCATACTAAAGACCATGTGATACAATTGTCATTAAAATTAGAAAAATATTAGTATACATATTTGAATTAGGACTGGGGGTGGCAATGAATGTTCATGGTGCTTTTAAAAGTGTTACTAATGGTCAAATTCAGCCAATGGCATAATTTCTAGTCTGGCAGTAATTAGATTCATGAACCATCCTCCTCAATCCCCCTATGTTGATAGCCTACTAAGACTTCCTGCATTCTCCTATATTAGGAGTTTTTTAACCTATGGTCCAGGAATTTTGGGGGCTTTTAAATATTTCAATAACTTTTAAAATGTAATTGATTTCCTTTATGTATACAGAAACATTGTTCTGATAAGGAAGCCATAGGTCTGACCAAAATGCCAAAGGAATTGGTGACATACAAAGGTTAAGAATTCTTTTGTATCATATCCTTTTTAATGCTTCCCCTACTTCAGAAAGTAATGCTTACTTCAGTTATTGAATGAAATTCTGAACTCTATGATAGTACTTACTGTCTTCTTTTAACTATTGCTTCATACATGGACATGTTGATCATTTTAAAACATATGATCAGTTCCAGAAGAATTCATTTTTCCATCAGTACATTGGGGAATACTTTATGTTGCATAATCTAAGCAATTGATTTTGCCTATTGTAAAATCCATATCAATCAAAATTTGTCATTTTTTCTTTCTTTAAAGTACACATGAAAAATGTTTTGTTTTAACTCAAGTTATGTCAAAGAATTCTGATCATTGGCACAAATCTCAGGATGTTTTTAGAAATATAAATAGTTTTATTGAAAACCACTCCACATTGCTCACCATGAGCAATCAATTTCATCTATTCCAATATGCCATTCATTGGTCAGGAAAGATATGTAAATGGCAAGTAGAAAGCCATCCAGAAATATTATGCCATGTCCCCAATAATCTGTTTGATTAGTACCAACAACCATTGCTTATATAGCAGACTATTTCCTATATTTCCAATAATGATCCCATACACAAGGGTATAGGTATGTGTTAGAAAGTGATGGGAATGCTTTGGGGGACAATCATACAAAGGTCCTACTCCTCTGCTAACTAGCTCGTTATTTTATTAATTCTTTCATTCAGCTCAAAGCCTGTCTAGCAAGTATGAATTGGAATTACTTCAGAATGTTAAAGCACTAAAAAAAGCAAAAATTCTCTTATTTATTAATTCTCTTAATTAACAAGTTAGCTTTAAGCTCCCAAAAGGAAAACTTTGAGTTCAACTCCCAGAACTTCCTTCTGGAAGGGTAGTTAAATTTATTTCTCTCCAAATAACTCTCCAGATTCTCTCAAAAATAACTTTGAAATTACCAAGTCCCTCATTCTCTCATGGCAGTTAATTGTATTCTCTCACAAACCTCTTCTCCACAGCTGCTAAGTCTGTAAGTCCCTTTAGGAAAGCTCTTTCTGTCACCTCTCCCCTCAATGTTTCATGCAGATCTTAGAGAGATCAAAGATTAAAGTTAATTGTTGGTCCATCAGATATTATTCTCTTTTTCTTAATGGTATAGGAACAATATTCAAAATCTCTGTGAGATGATCTACTTAAGCTGGACTTTCACTTAGATTGGCAAGTTACACTTCTATGATAGTTGTAGGATTTGAAAGTGGTGGAAAGATTAGAGTTCTATTTGGCCCCAGCCTGCAGAACTCAATACAATGGGTGAAAGCAAAAGTGGTAAAGAGCCAAATTTAGGACAATTTCCTAAGAATTAGAGTTGTCCCCAAGTGGAATGTGTTACCTAGAAAAATGGCAGGTTTTCTCTCATTAGATATATTTAAACAGAAGTTGGGTGGCTTCTTGTTGGCTATATAATTGCGGGGATTCTTTGATGTATGGATTGAACTAGATTTGACTGAGGCCCTTTCCGATTCTCAGATTCTTTGAAGTATGGTACATAATTTCTCCTTGTTTACCTAATATTTCACTCTAAAAAGGGACTGGGAAAATTGTGCAGGAATCTAGGTTTCACAAACATACACACACATGCACATGCACACACATACACACTCACAAGTGAATGTTGCAAAATTAGAAAGAATGAGCATGTATTAGGAGAGATAGGAGAAGATGATCCCACCTCACCTGTTGAATAAAAGGGAATTGAAAGAGTGTGGTACACTGCATATATCTTCAGATTTTTCAACATATTATTGTTTCTATTTTTTCCTCTTTCTTTTTTTAATCTTAAATATATTTATAATGTGAAATAGCTCTCTGGTTTAGGGAAATGTGAGGAATAACAGAAGAAAAGTTTGTGATATAAAAAATAAACATCAATTAAAACCTTTTTTTTTAAAAAAAAAGATAAACTAGGTCTAGGTTTGCTTTTAACCTCAACTCCAAATGGAAAATGTTCTGTATATTGTGACAGTATATTTTATAAGTGTGTTTGGGAGAGAGATAAAGTAGTAAGGAAGACAATATGAAGTGGTTGAAATGTCATATTTGCACTGAGAATTTAATTTCCTTTCAAGTTTTAGCTTTGTAGCTTATAACCATTTTTCCAAAGAAAAATAATTAGGCCGCTGCTTCAGCCCCGGTTCACTACTTCACTGTCACTTGGAAGTATTTGAAGAGTCCAAGCCTACACTGAAGTTCCAAAGGAATATGATAAAGGCAATGAAATAAATAAGGGAGTCTGAGAGAATGGAAACTATGCAGAGGTAGAGTGTGTACTAACCCTCTGTACATCTCAGCTAATGGTAAATAGCAGGAGCTTCTAGGAAGGCCTTTAACTTAAAGGACTTTTGAGTTTGTGCAAAAGGATTTTCAAGGTGGACAAAAGAATCCCTACATAGGAGTGTACTTTAAGTGAGTCAGTATCATTGTTGTTATATCCATCTCTAGCTCTCAAAGTTAATGTTTTAAAAGAACCATAAAGATGTAGGTGGTACAGTGGATAGAGTGCTGGGACTAGAGTCAAGAAGACTCATCTTCCTGAGTTTAAATCTGCACCCAGACACACACTAGCTGTGTTACCTTGGGCAAGTGACTTAATCCTGTTTGCCTCAGTTTCCTCATCTGTAAAATGAGCTGAAGAAGAAGATTGCAAACCACTCCAATATCTTTACCAAGAAAAGCTCAAGTGGGGTCACAGAGAGTCAGACACAACTGAAAATGACTGAACAACAAAAAACAATCTTGTTGGCAACCTTGGTAATTGTTTTAACTTTAAAACAATAGCAATAAATGCTCTGTAGGGTGTTATGTGAAATGTATTTCTCTCAAAATACATGAGGAGGAATAATATTCAAGTATGTAGAGCAAACAGTGAATTGTGGAAAGGCTAAGACTGATTAAGGACACTATGCTGATAGAAGAATTTACAGGGACTAATGCAGTGTGCAATAAACACAGCCAAAGAAAGAATATACACGTTGAGTACAACAGTAGTAGGTGTAAAGAATAAGAACCACATAACAATAAAAAATGAATGTTGAAAAATTACAAAGGACAAGAATGTTGCCAAAGAAACACTAGGAGATGATACCTTCACTCACTCCTTTGAAGAGATGAAAGTCCACAGAGCTTGGATATTGCATATATGTTCATATTTTTCCATGTATTGATTGATTTAAATGATTTTTTTCTCTTCCTCTTTCTTTTTTCAAAAATTATTTGTTATATGGGATAGTTTATTGGGAGAGGATCCTAGGAGAAATGTAAGTGATGTAAAAATTAAAATAACAATAAAAAGTATTTTTGAAAAGAACACTAGGCTTAAAAGACCAAAGTCATAAGCTCTATGTAGATCAAGTAAGGTTTTTTCTTACTTCTAAGACTGTGCTGAGTGTATTTTCAGTCAGTCATCTCAAAGCTGTGTCCCATTAGTCACAAGGAAAACCAACCAAGACAGTATGGACATGTAAGTACAAATTACTTATCACTGTTAAAAGAAAAATAACTAAAAGGGTATGCCCTCCTGTCAGTGCCTAATCATAATATAAATATATAGGACCATGCATTCTAATTATGACCGTGATGTAAAAAAGCTTGTTTTTAACGAAGCAACCAAAACTTACACATCCAAATGTTGCCTCCCAAGGATATTCCTTGAAAATCTAGTTTCTGGCATATTTTAAAAATTATTTCTGCTTCAGCCACAGCATACACTGACTTTGATACTTACAAATATAGGTAACCTAACTGCAAAACTCATTTTTAAAATTCTGATTTCAAATATCCTGTTTTTTCTTAGTACCTTAAAAGTTAAACCATGTTTCTAACATCCTCAGTCAAAAGACCTTTGAAAAAGACAGAGAAAATATTTTATACCGTTTAAACTTGTTGTTTATCTTAAGTGTACAAATCAAAATTTCCATGCAGATGCCCAACAAAAAAATATATGGTAGCTATTTATGAAAAGATAACCAAACTGCCTTTTTGCGACTTTTTTCAGAAGACATTTTATAAAATGAACATGTCTGATCTTGGTCCATTAAACAAAGATTACATACATAATGTTCCAATTAATACAATAGTCAGAGAAGCATTGAAACCATTGACATAATTATCAAAGGAGGAAAAGATTCAGTTATTCTTCATCCCCATTTTGGAGGAAACCCTAAATATAACGCATAGATATGAAATAAAAACTACACAGAACTCTATGAAATTCACACATTTCATATAATGTCAGTCCTAGATTGTCTGTAGGTAGATGTTCTACATTTATCTCTAAATCTCATATAAAGTAAATTCCACTTGAGAATTGTTTTGCCATCACCAACTACTATTGGTTACTTAATGCTTTGGTTGGCATCCCCACACTGCTGTTTATCCCTTCCCCTTCATTAGTCCTCAAATCACCATGAATAAGAAATGGAGATATTCACAATCAAATCATGTAGCATGTGCCTACACAATGGCAAAAAACAACTCAATAAACATTCATTCAACAAATTTTTATTATTAAGAGACTACTATGCACAAATCCATGTTTTAGGTGGTGGATATACAATGATTGTTTTTTAATTAGCATAATCTTTCTGTTCTCAAGGTATCTCTAGTGTGGTGAGGGCATAAGAAATATCCAAGGAAAGCCTTCTAGGGAAATTTGAAGGAGAGAATGCTTTGGACTGGAAAATCAAGGAAAGCCTGAGATGGCACCTGAGTTGAGACTTGAAGGACTAAAAAGTAGTGAAAGGTAAAGGTGAAAAAGAAATATAATGCAGGCATCAGTGATGGCCTATACAAATATTTGGAAGAGAGATACAGCATGTCAATTACAGGGAAAAGCCAGTAATCCAGCCTGGCTAGAACGTACTCCATCACGGAAGGGTGAATTTTGGAGCCAGATTATAGAAATCCTCAAATGATAAGTAGGCTAAAGAGTCTGAAGTTTGCATATAGGCAATAGGGAGCCACAAAAGCTTTTTGAACAGGGCAATTATATGATCAGTCCTATGCTTTAAGAAGAGATTATTTTAATAATTTGAAAATAGTTAATGAAATAAATAAATAATCTTTTAAAAAAATTCAAGCTGTTTAAAGGATAAAGGGAAGAGGGAAGAAGCTTAAATTAGAAAGATCAGTTAGGAATTCATTACAGTAGCTCAGATGAAAGGCGATGAGGGCCTGACCTATAGTATTAGCAGTATGAGTAGAGAATGGGGTCTAAATGGGATATTAACCAATTTAACTAGTACAGCAATAAAGTTAGTCAAAGTGGCTATTTAGCATCATTCAGTGAGAAGGACTGATCCATCACATTCTTTACTTTTTTTCCTATCGTCATATAATGTTCTTAATTTTCCCCTCAATGTCAATCCACCCTCCCCCCCAAAAAATGTAAATTAAAAAAGAATGCAATCTTGGAGAATTAGGAGTGGGAGAAAGAGAGGTTCTGTTTAGCTTGGTTCTTTGCAGCAGTGTGAGAAATGATGCTTTTCAAGACTCGTATTCAGTTATATGGGAAGGCTGGAAGAGGAGACTAGTTATATAAGATTGTCTTTCATAAGAAGATTATGAAATCAAATAGGTGGAGAAGCCAACATTTGTATTAATTGCATTGAAACTGAATACTAGGAAAAATCCCTTCTGCATACATACCTTTGCAGTATTACTTGGCAAAATTAAAAAAATTCATACAGTAACATTTCATAAACAGAGGATTCTTGGGGTAAAAATGAAATATTTGAAAAGTTCATTTCCAAAAAGTGATATTTTGATTAAAATAATTAAAGTAACATGATAATTTAATGATATGATGAGTTTAATTGTTTTTGTTCTCTGTAAACTTGTTAAGAGGTAGGAAGAGAGTATGTTTCTACTTTGGTCATTTTAATGAATCTTTGAGTTTTGACTGCTTATTAGCTAACATGCAAACTGTACCACATTCACAAGATTTTAATTGGTGTTGTATTAGGAGACAAATTCAATCATACTACAATTAGAAGAAATGTGTTAGATATTTTTTCCCTCTCAAATCATTGCAAATTTTTTTTTTTCAGAGAACAAAGCAAATTCTGCCTAATTACTTTTAAAAATAACCTCCTTTCTCATTTATATGAAGTCTTTAGTTGATTTTCATTTTTTATAGTTTCCCATTGGATGGGTAGGGAGAGGTATTTTGTATCATTTCAGACAGATTCCTTCTAGTTTAGAAAGTATTTTCAATATAAAGTCACTGTATGATGTTTTATATGTTTTCCCCCTCTTCTATTCTCTTCCTTCCTCATTACTTCTTTCTTGGCATTAAGCGTGTACTTCATGTTGTGCTAATGTTGAACACAAGGCATAATATCAGTACTGTCTTTTTCAATCTGGAGCACACAACCATGCTTACTTTAAAAAAAAATACTAACCAAGAGTGTGCAGTTGTCTAGATAACTATTATCCATCTGTATGTTTTGCTTAACTTATTTTTTAGAGGTGTTGGGTGTGTTTGTATGTATATTTTGGTGTTTTGTTGTTTGTTGCTTACTTGCTTTTATCTTTTTAAAAAGTTGTATTCTGGTGATAAACCTGAGGAGGAGGGAAATCAAATGGATGAAATTGTGGGTTCTTCTTAAACTTGTACCCTGAAGAATCCCCATTACAGATACTTTGAGCAGATTCACTTTCCTACTGGTGTGTTGGCGGTTTTTTTGGTTGCTTTTTTTAAGTGTCATATGTCTCTTTGGTGGGCTATGCCCCTGGATCTGATATCAGGCAGATTGTTCTATGGATGTGTACACTCAGGGAGAGCAGAATTCTTTTTGTCAATGGTCCCTCGGTCTGTATTTGTCAATGTGAATAAGGGAAAACAAAACTAAACAAGGATCTATCACGGGATCTGTAATCTAAAAAGAGAAGACACCCAAGGCAATCTAGATAACCCCCTCATTTTATATATGTGGAAACTGAGGTCCAGGAAGGTTAAGTGACATACCTAAGGTCACATAGACATTATATATCAGAGCTGGAACTTGAACTTAGATGCTCTGAAGTCAAGACCAGTGCTCTTTCCACCATATCACATCTTCCTTAGGAAATAATAGAAATGAAATTGAGTGCATCTTTTTAGTGAATTGATAGCTAAGGATACATCTAAAAAAACTCATTAGGTTTGATTTTATGTATATGTGTGTGTGTGTGTGTGTGCGCGCACGCGCGCGCATATGCGCATGCACACACACACACACACCTCTAGGGAAATGAGCATTCCCTCACAGTAACTACAAAAGACAATGGAAAGGAGAAAAAGAAGTAACCCTGATAGATGATGCTATTAAAGACAAGCTATATCTATATCTACATCTATACTTATATCTATATCTATATCTATACTTGTGTCTGTATCTATATCTATCTATTCATGTACATTATGTAGTCAGACTGTAAATCTTGCCAATATCACTTCAAAGTCGGTGGTGCTGTTCTTCCCCAGGTTTACACCCATCCTACAGACTGAACCCTTTTGTGAATTTTTTTCCTCATCAAGGCTTCTCTTGATGTTCAATTTAACATGATTTTATCTTCTGATGTCATTTGCCTCAAGCGTTAGATCCCCTGTAGGGATAGACTTTTTAAAAGATATTACTATCATAAGCAACTTACTTTTTTTTTTTGCAATTTCAGGGTCCATTTCATTTGGTAGTAACTTTGATTTTATCCTCTTTGCATGTTTTGATGTAGTTAGTGTTCCTTTCTCCCAAGGAATGAGTAATGTAAAATTTTAGGAAAAATAGGTAACAGGTTGTGATTTTATAAACATACTTCAAAGCAACAAAGTGTTACAATATATGTGTTTATTGTTGGTCCCCTCAGCAAAACCAATGTTGCCAATGATGTAGTCAGGGATACAGCCAATCAATTGCAACCAATATGTGAAGACACTGGAGCAGGCAGATAACCAGTGTGCAGCACTGAACAATCTCATGACATAGCTGCTCAACAGCTGTAGAAGTGTGTGTGAACACATATATGTGTATATTTAGATATGTATATACATATGTAGGTATATATAATACAAGTAAATATACAAAATATAGAAGAATATCTTGGTACTAACATCATGTAAGCTAACATAAGCACTTCGAAGGATCTAAAACCTACTTCCAGACATTCAGATAAGTACATATCAACAGTAATGCCTCCTCCTACCTCTTATTTGCCCTATCCCCCAACTGATCTATCTCATTTAGTACTACCTATTCTTTACTTAAAAACACCATAATAACAATTGTAAAAATTATAGCATAAGTTTTGCAATTATGTGTGTGCGTGTGTGTTGTCTGTGATGTATGTAACAAATTCAAATTGGTTGAGATTATTGATGTGCTGGACAAAGAATTTCCTACACCTTCGGACCCAAGACAAGTTTCCTTACTTTTACCTTGAGAATTAGCCCCAATATTGTCATTAATTTGAATTAGTTCTATTTCTTTAAATTTGCAGGACTTTTCTTAAAATGAAAAAGAAAATTGATGTTCTACCTCCTGCTTTAATTCCTACATTTAGTGCCAAATACATATCCACACCAGTGATTCTGTGTTAAATCAGCATCCTTCTAAGCAAGGAAAATGATTTTTTAACGTCTATGAGCAAAACATACATATCCAAATAAGACTGCAGCATATATCCTTTACAGCCAACCAAAGCCTCAGGGGGGTGGAGATGGGGGAGCTGGGGAAGTTGGAGGTGTGTGGAATCTCCAAATCTCAATCCAGCACAGTATGTTTCAAAGTGTAGGTGTGTATGTAGTGGGGATAAGGGCTGGAGGTGGTGGGAGAGTAAAGCTAAGCAGCTTATCACAGACCTTTTCTTAGCTTTTTCATTTTTGTACTGGAAAGGTTTCATCACTAATGTGTGTTGCTCATTTTTTCTGTGCTTCCCAGGGACTAAAGCAGTGGTTGCATGGGAAAGCAACTCACTATGGGATCTACATTTTGCAATTTTTGAACATTGTAGTTAGTCGTTAGGTAAAAGAAGGAGAAAGGGATGGTGGGAGATAGTCTGATTCAGCCTTGACTTAACCTTGAACTTGTTTCTCATTGTGACAGGGACCTGATTTCTTTCCCTTGTCAGGACCTTGAGAAACACTTCTTTGTGCAGTTATGAACTCATACAGGGTACAAAAGTACCGATACGTGTTCATTGCCTAAATTCTAATATAACTCTCCAGAGCCTTTCTCCAATTTCCAAAGCATGCTGTGAGTACAGCAAACAGGTTAACAGTCACCAAACTCTCCTTTTCAGTGCATCATGTATTGGGGTGTCATCCATCTAGGGAGATGAATCAGCAAGGGGCTGATCTGGGGCTAAAATAGGCTCTAACATATCTGAATGCAGCTTGCTACATTTTCTAAATATTAATTTTTCAGCTTAGACAGAGCCCTTCAGTGGACTGCAGTATATGCACTGCACTTTGGACTGGCAACATTTCCGTGATACATTTCACTTTCAAAAATAAAAATAAAACAGTATGTTTGCCACCACTAGCCTCAATGCAGATTTGATTGATTTTAAGAGTACAAGAAAAGAGTGACACTATTGAAAGGTGGATAGAAATTTCAGTAAAGCAATGTAACAAATATTGATAGCTATCCGAAAGGAAAAAAGTCCATAGCTTGACTTTGTGAAGGGGAATCTTTTTCTCTCTCTCATTTACAAATGTTATTCCTGGTGCACAAGACTTATATTAAAGGGTTTTATCGTGGGGATAAGAGTAAGAAAAATAGGTTTTTATCTGTGGATTTTACCCTCCTAAATTTAAACTGTTCTTTCCATATTTTCCCTATATTTTCTATGGATTGTTTGATTTCAAATTGGGCCACAGGAAATATTTTAAGCTTTAGTGCCAGCCATGGTTGTATCCTTGGAATCACTCTTGTTTTCTTTTATTTGTTAGTAAACAAGAAGTTTCCTCACATCAATAGTGTTACATTAGCATCCCATTAACTTCCTCTAACCTTCAGAAATTGGGAAAAGGTAGCAATTATGCTCTTAACAATTCACTTTAGAATTAACTAATTAATCATTCATTGCCCATAGCACTAATAAGTCATTAGTCTTATAGTGGCCCATTATAAGGTGCAATATGTAGAAGAGTTCATTTAGGTAATCCTTTCTGAGTGCTGATGAGGTTACTTATAGAGGATACAAGCTTGAGATGATCAATTATAGGTTAGATCAGTGAAGTGTATTGTCTTTTTTCCATTTAGAAATATAAGGCTAAATCATGGCTATACCATCTGGATAGTTGTAGTTTTCAGAGGAAAAAATGAATATGGAGTGGAACGGTTATACAATGAAATCAATTAACTGGCCAAGCTAATTAGTGAATTTGAGCAGACTCATATAAATTCCATACCCCAAAACAAGTTTTGGTAATTTTAGTAATTTAGTAATTTGGTAATTTAGTGTTAACTTTCTGATTCTTTGTACCCATATACATATAGATTTAGGTTGTCAGGAAGTCAACAGGCATTTATTAAATGATTGCTGTGTACCAAGCATTTTGCTAAGGACCGGGGAAACAAAAGAAAGGTGTGGGCGGTGGAGAGGGAATCCTGCCCTCAAAGAACTCATATTGTAATGGTGGAAACAACATGAAAATACTAAATGTTATGATGTTATTATTTATTATGCTAATGAAAAATATTATATTATTATACTAAATACAAGATATATACAGAGTAAAGGGAACTCAGAGAGGAAAACAGTAGGAGCTGAAGGGACTGGAAGAGGCCTTCTGCAGAAGTTATTATTTGAGTTGAGTCTTGAAGAAAACCAGAAAACTGAGGAGAGCATTCCTGGCTTGGGGGACAGGCAGTGCAAAGGCTTATGATGGAAGTGGACACTTAATTTTGTCAAAGGGACTTAATGACTTCATTCACTACATTGTCTCTGTTGAGTGGAGCAATGTATTTTGGAAATAAGTAGACAAACCTAAGTAAATGACTGTAACTAATAATAAAAGGTGCTTTTGCTGTTTCTTTTAAATATGAACATATTACATTATTCAAATGGCTCATCCTTGTCTTAGTGATACACTATTCACACATAAGAAATAATCATTCAGGAAGACTTCACATAGGATTGTTTAAATTTAATTTAAACAAATTAAAGGATAAAATGTATGAGCTATCGATTAATTGACTCCTTAGGGAACCCTTAGGAAGCCAGTGTAGCATGATGGAAGCTACGAAGGCTTACAATAAAGAGGAATTCCCTTCCTTCCTAAGTATCCCCCTATGTATAAACATACCACATAGCTGAAAGGCATTGTTTCATTGTCGTTTCTGCATCCCCGGCATCAGGGACAGTGTCTATAACATGGTAGAAACTTAATAAATGCTTGTTGAATTAAATGAAATATGGTTTCCCCCTTGTGGGAAACTCAGTGCTTTTAAGAAATCAACAAGGATTACAAACTTTTTTGGTTATAGTTATACCCATTTATTGCCTTTCCCCTTGCATGCAGTTTTCTCTACATGATAGTTGAAGTATTGATACAGCAAATGAAAATCTAGACAACTGCCCATCCAAGAAAGCCTAGAAATTTTCCTTTTGGCAGACGTTTCCTTTTCCATCTTCTCTTTTAGTAAGTTTACTTTGTTCCTCATAGGGATCTTTATGGCATATATTCATGGGAAAATGGACTTTCTTTGGGAAATTATTTTCTGAGATCTCTCTCTGATACCTTGGACCCAGATGCGGATGAGGACCTTCCTGCTAGCCAGGGCCTTGAAGGAGATTTAATTTTTGTTTGCTGAGGCATACCTGTATCTATGATTATAGAGGGTTACCCTGGGGCAAAAAAGGAATGTGTCACACATCCTATTTTTAGTAACAGACCGACATTATAATTATAAAATCCATTAAAAATCCTACAAATTAAAACTACAGGGCATTTCAGGAAATGTTTTGAAAACAGTTTGATTTAAAGCATCACAATTATACTAAAATAGACAGGCTAACATTTAATGTGTTGGCACTAACAATTTAAACTCCTCACTAATGAATATTGTAATGTGAATTCATTAGCAGTAATAGGCCAAAATTTCTCTCTGCCCTTGAAAACTCACATGTGTCTTCTATTTAGGTCAGTAGAACCTGAGTTTAAAGGGTGAGTTTGTTAATTTATTTAATGTTATATGAGAGTATGTGCATTATTAATACAATCTTCATACTTAATGTGGGATATGTGATTACTTTCCTAGAAAAAGAACCAAATATCTAAATGATGGAAATTGAATATATCTTTCTGTTTGGGCAAAAATAGCATAATAGAGTGTCATGTAATGGAAAGAGCAAGAAATTCGAGTCATGTGTTTTGGGTTCAAATTTTGGCTCTGCTCCTTTTCATCTGTTTAATTAAAGTGAAATTGATTCCTCATGTTTAGAAATGAAGGGGTTAAGAAGTAGACAATCTCTAAAGTCCCTTCTAATTTTAAATTTGGGGATCTTGAGAATTACATTCAGGGGTAAGCTGGTAACTGTTTTATAACTAACTGTCTAAAAAAAGAAAAAAGTATGCATCACATATTTTTAAATTTAATCTTCATTATTAACATTTTTATCATTTTATTAAATCAAAGCAATCAATAATAGGCCCCTATAGATAGCAATTGCTAATTTTTCAGGTGTCAATGCTGAAAATTTAACAATCATTTTAGTTAGTATGAGCTGGACACAGCACACTCCTGGTATGTTCTTAATGATAGTAGGTGTAATGGCAAGAAAAAAGGGACTTTTTTGGTTTCCTTTGTTTTGAAATGCTTCTCTGCACTAAGACAATCAAGTGCCTTTGCGTCTTGCCTTTGTTTGAATTGAGAGTCATTAATTGGAAACAATATATATGATGTGGTGCTGGTTGTGATTAGAGAACTTTTATACACCCTTTTGCTAAGTAGGCACTAAGCCCTATGGCCCTAAACAGGATATATATATGCTCCAAGGTTAGCATTTTCCTTTGGAGGATTATTCATGGGAAGAGTATTCCAATGACTTGGCCAGACAAGACTCTGGGTATTGTTAAGGAGTGCCCTCCCCCCATCCCCACCAGCTTTGAAAACCCGTATGTTGGTATGTCTTTCTCTAGTAACTATGTATTTATTGTCTTGGTCAGACAGCTAGAAGCCTGTCCCATTGATGTGTGTTATTTTGCTCTGTTTTTGTAACTTCTGTTTGTGTTTTGTCTGAAGTTCAGGGTGCTGACTTCTTCCCCTGAACTAAATGAATGATATATGTTTCTTTAATTAAAGTGAGATTGTAAACCCCTTAAAGTTGCTTTCTTTAGGAAAGAATCTGGGCTAGCAGCCCTCCTGTGTGCTCATATTATTGGTCTTACACCTTCACAGCAGCTGCTAGCAACATTGTTGTTACAGCAGGATGTCCTCATTTTTATAGAAATATTACAAATGCCGTACTTAATTATCTATCATTTACTAAGTTATATAATGCAAACAGCACATTAACCAATTATTAAAGTTTATAATATTATAATATTATATCAATATTATAAGAGAAACAGCATAGGAGAGCAGATAGAAGGTTGGTCTTGGAAACAGAAAAACTTAAATTCAAATCTTATATCTCACACATAACAGCTGTATGACCATGTACAAGTTACTTTACCACCCAATGCCCCCATACAACCATTTAATACTATAAGGAACAGATGAGTCACTGATTTGCTGATCTGTATTAGTGGAAGAAATTTTCCCACAGGCATTTTCTATATGGATGTAATCACTGCAGGTCTAGACCAAAAAAAAGACTAAATCTATGCTCTATGAGGTTTTTATCCTACTTTTTTTCATTTTATTTATTTTATTTTTAATTTATGGAATAAAACAAGCATTTCCACAACATAGTTTAATAAAAAAAGATGTTTGCACATGAAACTGCACAACTATTATGTACAACTATTTTAAATATATAATAAAGTTACCATGAATATTTTTTCCTCCCCCCGCTGTAGAGATGGCTACCATTAGATAAAAATATGTATGTATATACATATATTTATATATGTAAAATCATTCTATACATACTTTTATCCTTCAGTTCTTTCTCTCATTCATAATCTTTGTTTTATTTAGCTTTTAACTTCAAATCCAAAGATGCAAGAACATCTCCACCAGAAGCAAATAACTCAAAGGAGTTTATGTAGGGGAGATTATGACTTGTTTCCATTTTATTTCAACTCTATGGGTTTCATTTTCCTTAGCTGTTAAACAGGAGAGGAAGAAGAGGATATACTGCAAAAGTCCATGGTTCCTTTTAGTTCTACAACATTATGATTCTATAATCTTGAGGGCTCTTTTGGGGATACTTAAGGCCACTCATTGGCTTTATTGAGATACCACTGCAGAGGTATTTATTGATGCCTTTTTTTCCTCATTGCTTGATAGGGAATTTTGTAAAACTTTTAGAGGTCACTTTGTTTATTCTGCTCTCTCAAAGTTCCTTACCAGGCTACCTATTTTCCTAAGCCTGACATTCATGAACCTCCACCTTCTGGACTAGTGCTACCTTTCTTACTTTATTTCATACTACTAACTTCTATGTATATATGTATATGTATATGTATACACACACATACACACATGTATGCATGTATATATATATATATGTATGTGTGTGTATATATGTGTGTATGTATGTGTGTATATATATATATATATATATATATATATATATATATATATATATATATATATATATATATATATATATATATATCCCATATAGCCCTAACACTGCATTTCTCCATCATACCTGTTGATCTGAAGTCTCAGGTCAAATGTTTCCTCTTCCATATATGTTTTGATGTGCCTCACCACCCATCAGCCTTCTGCAACAAACACACACATACAAGGCAGTTATGATCCTGCATCCTTTCTTATTTTATATGGTACTTTGCACTTCCCTGTACACTTAAAAATGTCATTTGTATTATTGTTAATTATGCCTTTTATACTACTTCTAGATTATTCATCCATGAGGATTCATGGATTTAAATAAGACCAGGGTTCATTTAATATTTACACGATAGACATGGCATAGAGAATAGAGAGTTGGCCTTGAAGCCACAAACATCTGGTGCAGGGCCTGCCTTTGACACCTATTTGTCTGTAGGACCCTCAGCAAATCATTGTCTCTCACTATTCTGGGTAATTCCTTAAGAATATAAATTGCAGAGAAGAAGCTGACTGGAATGGGTTGAAGGAGTTTCCTTACCTGGGAATCCCATTTACCAATGAAATCACAGGTCCAGTTCCAATTCCTCATTTAATCTTTATATCACCATCACCACCCTACTCCCCAAAGCTCAACACAGTGTGCTGCAGATATAGGTGCTAAATAAAATTGTGTTGTAGCTGTAAGGGAGGGGATGGTATATTAGCCAAAGAGGGGGGAATAAAAAAAAACTTTTCTCATTACATTGTCAAAAACACTCTTCCCTTCTGATGATTCCTTTCTCTGCTCCCTCTCTTTTTTCTGTTTCTCTCAGCAGTCACTGCCAATCACACCCATGTCATTATCTAAGGCATTGGTACCAGGCAGCAAATAAAGGTGAGGGATGCAGCCAGGATTGAGGAAACAGATGTAAACTCAAATGTAGCATAAAGACCAACCAGGTGGTCTGTAAAGCTTGAACCTCAAATCATTAAGTGTAAATTTAGAACTGGTGAGCTTGAAGGGACCCTGACATTTGTTGCAGAAAGAAAAAAGTGTATGTGTGTGTGTAAACACATACATATATGTACACATATACATACACATATATGTACACATATATACACACATCCATACACACACACACACACACACAGTTTTCCTTACACATCACAACTTTTCCCATCATGATTTAGATATGTTGTGTCTTGGCATAAGAAATTAAATGGAAATTTTTTGTGAATTTTGCAGAAGCTACAGATGACTTGCAAAGGGCAGCAGATGATATAGAAAAAGTTTAAAAAAATCAGAAATGCACGAAATATACATATATATGTGTATATATGTATATATACGTATATACATATATATGCATACATACATATATGTATGTGTGTATGTGTATACATGTACATATACACATACATACACACATATATATATACACATACACACACACATATATATATATATACATACATACACACACACACACACACACACACACACACACACACATATATATATAGTATTTTCTCCATGATTTGGAAGGGTTAACTGTGTGCTCTGTATGGAGAAGGGGTTGTGTGTATCGGAAAAAGTCCAACTTCAATGGGAAATTGAAATGAAAAACTACATGAGTAAAAGAGGGCAGCAAAACAAATATGCCTTTGTCATCTTAAAAAGCCATTGTCTCCATGGTCTCCTCAAAGACACATTCACAACCTCCCTAAATGAAACCTGTTTTAGGTCACTCCCATAAAGTTCATTATCTAATTTATTACAGGAAACCTAAGGCAAGGATTACAATGGAATAAGCTAAGAATTGTTATGGTATAGTACATATTAAATATGCTTTTGTGATTGATTACTGCATTGCCCTATTTAAGTCATGGAAATACTATCTAGAAAGCTTTAGGATGTGCACTTAACAATTATGGTACCTATTATTTATTAAATAGTTGATTACATATGGGGTTTGTAGTCATTTCTGTTTTGTAAATGAGCTATATCTTTTCTTAGATTAGAAAGCTAATGCCTCATTACAGTATATTGTTTCCATGGGAAAGTCAAACTCATATTGCTTTTGTTTGCTCTGTGTAACTTTTCTTTTTAAAGGCTTATTAATGCCATTTGTTTTTACTCCATAACCAATTCCTGATTCGCTGCTCACCTTCCAACCCTTCCCCTCCTCCATTTATACCATAGGATCTTTTCATGGAATAAAGACAATTCAAGCAAAACTTATTGATAGGCAGTACGCAACATCTATAGTTTAACCCTTTGCTCCTATGAAGAAGGAAGTCTACACACATTCTCTAAATTCTGTTATATCATTAAACCATCTGATTCAACGAACAAAGAACAAAGTTTCATGCACAGAATTACATTAATTGCCTCTGGTCTTCACATTCATGGCAAATAGTAAACTTTGGTTAGAAAGAAGTTTTTATTACTGTTTTGTAGGTAATAGATGGTAACCAAATATGAAAAGTGTAGTGAAGAATTGAGGTACTATGGGGGAAATATCTGTACAAACATCACATTTCCTCAATTACCTGTATATTTCAAATGAAAAGGACACATTTAAAAAAAAGAATTCCAGCAATGATACACTTGGTTTTACATAGACAGATCCACTGATTTAAAAAAAAAACAAAATATGATTTTTAAAAGCAGTTGCTATGTAAAGTCCTGCTCTGTCTCCAACCTGCTTAGTTAGTTACCTTATATTTTTTTAAAATGGTGTTTCTGAAATACTTGTGTGAACAAAGTTAATGTAATATTTATGCAATCAAAGTTGATGTTAAGACATATAATGATTTTATCAGGTAAGCTATGAATATAAATTGCAAATTATCATAATTATTAAAGACCATAATATTTGCATGAAGAAAAACATAATTTTTGTAGACATAATAGTTCTTCTCATTAGTTGCAGAAGCATATAGCAAGTATTAATATATATTAAGAATGAGTCTGCTATATTACAATCAAGTAGTAATATCCATCTCCACTGTTTAAATCATATAGACTAAAAAAGTGATTAGCTCCTTGAAGAAAATGGCCATTCTCACATGTATATTCCTTGATATTCATCTTGGACAAGAATTATTAACAGAGACTTGCTAACTGAAAATTGTTGCTAAAATTTTTAACAAGAAAGTGTCTATAAACTTAGCATCTTCTGGGCACTATCATGTGATTTTCTTCTAGCCATGACTATTCACCTCTATGTGTTACATAGGGTGTGTATGGAACGTGCTCCCCCCTCTCTACTACTTCTTAGAACCCCTGGTTTCTTTCCAAATGTAACTGAGGTTCCATGTAGTGTAAGAAGTATTTCCTGATTCACACACACATACACATACGTACATACATACATACACACACATCTGTCACTGTAGTTGCAAGTGAAATCACTCCATACATATTTATCTCTGCAATTTTGTCCTGTCTTCCCTCCTACAGATAAGAATAACAGATCAGTGAGGATAGACCCTTTCTTTTTGTCCCAGGTAGTCAATAAATATCTATTGAATTGAATATTTACGTTTACAATGACAGAAACATATTGCTAATGATCCCCAGACACAGTCTTCCTGAACTGGTAGGAAGGAAGGAAGAAGGGAATCAGCATTTATATAGCACGTACTATGTGCCAGGTATATTTCTTCTTCTTTTTTAAACAAATACATCTTATGTCCTTTGATCCCCACAATAACCTTGCATGGCAGAGTTGAAGTAATTCAGCCAGGGTCACATAGCTGTGTTCAGTATCTGAGGCCAGATTTGAACTGAGGTCTTCCTGATTCCAGGACCAGTACTCTATCATTATTCCACCTAAAGGCTTGACTGTATGGCAAAGAAAGCTCAGTTGCAAATTAAATACAGTGTTGGGCCTGGTGGCAGGAGTACCTGAGTTCAGACACCTAACCTGTGTGACCCTGGGCAAGTCACTTAATGTCTCTCTGCCTTAGTATCTTCAACTGTAAAAGCAGAATAATTATAGAACCTACCTCAAGGGTCATTGTGAGGATCAAATGAGGTTAATATTTATAAAGTGCTTTGCAAACTCTAAAGCATTACATAAATTTATCATCATCATCATTGCCAGACATTGTTATTTTTCCTTATATGAGTCATCTAACTTCCTCATATTAGTTATCTAACTCTTGTTTGAGAAATAAAATTTCCTACATGGAAAACAAAATACTTAATATCAGATACTATAATATGGGATATAAAAATATAATACTGATGACTAAAACCAGTTTTCATCTCCTAAAAATCTTCATCTTAAACATAAGCATGTGACTTTTATTTTTAGAGAGGTGTAATTTCCATGCATCTTTCCCATCATAGTCAAACACTGGGCGTACAAACTAAAATAATCATTCCTGGAGTGATAAACCAGATGTTTCCTTTCCATTTAGCAGTATCATGGCTCAACAATATTTCTATTTTGCAAAATCAGTGGAGAAATAACTAAATCTGCTGAAAACATTTCTTTCTTAGGTTGTCTGATTTATTAAAGATTTATGATTTAAGTTTTCTTGATAGTATTTTATTAATGCTATCAAATGGGCTTTCAGAAAAGGTTTGATGTAAGCACTATTCAGAAATCCAAGTTAAACCACTCCAGTTGGGCCCTGCCTCCTCTAATGCAGAGCATAGTAAAGTAGAAATCCAGAGGACTGACTTCCCCAGACTTATGGTGTGACCCAGAGCAAATCATTTAATCTCTTTATGCCTTAGCTAAGGGAATTGCCATGTTCACTTACAGATCTGGATAGTGAAAGATCGATGAGATAATCTATGTAAAGTGGTCTTTGGAAGGAAGCTGAGAAATAAATACAATTTGTTCTTTTATTATTGCTTCTGTGGTTGCTTTCAAAAAGGAACCACTCCACTGTACTCTGTTATGATTGTCATATAGAAGGCTCCTTTTCAGGCTGGGCTAAAAAGCTCAGAAACATGTAGGTTATTCAGTGCTGAACAAGATGAGATGACTTAGGAGAGATAGGATAACACTTTTCTAATATTTGAAGAGCTGTGATATGGAAAGGGGAATATACTTTTTTATACTTTTTTCCTGTGTGGGTCCAGAGGGGAGGTCAATGGCTGAAAGTTACATAAGTCCTACATAATTGTCTTTGATCATTGTATTGCTGAGAATATGATTGTGATTGAATACTACTGTGCTTTACAAAATGATGAGCAGGATGCTGTCAGAAAAACATTGAAAGACCTACATGAACTGATGCAAAGTGAAATGAGCAGAACCTACAGAACCTTGTGCCCAATAACATCAATATTATATGAAAAATCTACTATGAAAAATTTAGCTATTCTCAGCAATACAATGATCCAAGACAATTTTGTAGGACTTGTGATGAAAGGTGCTATCCATCTCCAAAGGAAGAACTAGTAGAGCCTGAATGCAGATGACATATTTTTCTTGGGTTGTGTTTTTCTTTTTGAGTTTGTGTTTTCTTTCACAGAATGACTTACATGGAAATTTGTTTTCCATGACTATACATGTAGAGCCTATGTCAAATTCTTTGTGTTAGTGCTTGCTTCAGCAGCACATATACTAAAACTGGAACTATACAGTGAAGATTAGCATGGCCCCTGCTCAAGGATGACATGCAAATTCATGAAGCATTCCATATTTTTCTATAAGCAAATGAGGAGAGCAAGGAACAATTTACCTGTCAGAATTTATGACCAAACAAGAGGTAGAGAACATTATGAAAGGCAAAATGGATACTTTTGATTACGTTAAATTGAAAAGTTCTTGCACAAACAAAGCCAATGCAGCCAAAATTAAAAGAGAAGCAGAAAGCTAGGAAACAATTTTTATAACCAATTTCTCTGATAAAGGCCTCATTTCTAAAATACATAGAGAACTGAGTCAAATTTATAAGAATTCCCTAACTGATAAATGGTCAAAGGATATAAACAGGCAGATTTCAGATGAAGAAATTAGAGGTATCAATGCCCATATGAAAAAATGCTCTAAATCAATATCTATTAGAGAATTATTGATTAAAGAAATGCAAATAAAAACAACTCTGATGTATCACATCACACCTATCAGACTGAGTAACATGACAAAAAAGGAAAATGATAAATGTTGGAGATGCGGGAAAATTTGAACACTAATGCATTGTAGGTAGAATTGGAGACTTATCCAGGCATTCTGGAGAGCAATTTAGAACTATTTTCAAAGGGCTATAAAACTGTGCATACCCTCTGACCCAGCAATACCTCTTCTAGGTCTATATCCCAAAGAGATCATAAAAATTGGAAAAGGATGCACATGTATAAAAATATTTATAGTAGCTCTTTTTGTGGTGGCCAAAAATTGGAAATTGAGGAGATAGATACCCACCAATCAGGGAATCACTGAACAAGTTGAATGTAATGGAATACTATTGTTCCATAAGAAATGATAAGCAGACAGACTTCAGCAAACCCTGGAAAGTCTTACATGAACTAATACTGAGTGAAATGAGCAGAACCAGGAGAACATTGTACACAGTAACAGCAACATTGTGCAATGACTAACCTTGATGGACTTAGCTCTTCTCAGCAAAACAAGGATCTAAGACAACTCCAAGGGACACATGATGGAAAATGCTGTCCATATCCAGAAAAAGAACTATGGAGTCTGAATGCAGATCAAAGCATACTATTTGCTCTCTTTCTTTTGTTTCTTTGTTTGTTTCTTCTTTTTCATGTTTTTTTTCCCGTTGGTACTAATTCTTCTTTACAACATGACTAATGTGAAAATATGTTGAATATGAATGTATATGTAGAACCTATATCATATTGCATGCCATCTTGGAGAGGGGACAGGGGAAGAGAGGGAGAAAATTTAGAGCTCAAAATGTTATGGAAGTGAATATTGAAAACTAAAAATAAATAAATATATAAATTTGTGGGTTTTTT